>NC_051154.1:434559582-434671397 GCF_013339745.2 Dermacentor silvarum
GCGCCGCAGAAGTCCTCGTCAACGACAGAGGTACAGCCTTTACGGCAGAACTAACTCAAGCCATCCTGCGATACAGCCACACAAGCCATTGCCCGAACCACCGCCTACCACCCGCAGAAGAATGGCCTCACCGAGCACCTAAATAAGACCATCGGCGACATGCTGGCAATGTACGTCGACGTCGAACACGAGACGTGGGATGCCATCCTTCCGCACGTGACCTTCGCATACAACACGGCCGTGCAAGAAACGACGCACGTGGCGCCGTTCAACCTGGTCTACGGAAGGAACCCGGCAACGACGCTTGATGCCATGCTACCGGACATCACCGACGAAGAAAATCTCGACGTTGCCAGCTATTTGCAGCGTGCCGAAGAAGGCCGACAGCTCGCCCGCCTGCGCATCAAGAACCAGCAGAGGACCGACAGCCGACACTACAATCTTCGACGACGCTACGTCGAGTACCAGCCCGGCGACCGTGTTTAGGTCTGGACTCCGATACGCCGACGAGGACTTAGCGAGAAACTGTTACATCGCTATTTCGGACCATATAAGATCATCCGACGTATTGGCACACTGGACTATGAGGTCGTGCCAGACGGCATTTCGTAATCACAGCGGTGCCGGGCACGACGTGAAGTCATAGAGTTTCTCACTATAACACCTAGAGGGTAAACTGGCGCCACCGTCTATGCGATTTTCTTAAAGGGCGCCGTGCCCTCATGGGAATGACGGGATATGTGTCTGCGAGGCTTGTGTTGACTGGTGTTGTACGAGGCTCCGTCTAAAACGTGTCTATATGGCTACACAAATAACGCATTTTTAAAATAAAATCTACATAAAAGGCTTTCATTCACCCATATTACATCTCTCATTAAAGTTTACTCACCTGCAATGCAGCATCAAGCGAAGAAAAGCAAGAACAGACGACAAGTTGTTCCAAAGCGAGCGAGAAACTTATCGTCTGCCCTCCAACTTTAGCGGCCAGCTGATACTTATTACGTTCCATAGAATTCTGCGTTGAATAGTATGTCCTCAAAATTAAACAAAACATGTTTTTGTGTAATACTAAAGCTAAAGCAGTTTTTTACGTGCTGTTTTAGCAGGAAATGAATCATTGTGACAGACGGAGCGGTATTAGCCAGGCGCGTCTTCAAGGCGTTCTGGCTCTCCAAGAACGATGCCAATCCGAAGTCACAATATACCGGCATTCCCATGGATACCACAGCGCAGCAGCGCCAGTTTTCCCTCTAGGTAATATAGTGAGAAACTCTACGCGTGAAGTCACCCACGTGGTGCGTCTTAGCCCTTTCTACGCCCGCTGACGAACTTCGGTACTTTGTTACTTTGTTATTGTTTGTTGTTTTTATTGCGATAGCAATTATATGGACACTTAAACCGGATTTCTGCCGTCGGCGTCACTGTCGCCGTCGCCGTGACGTTCCGTATAGATTCCAAGGGCGATAAAATCGTCGCCGCGCGCCGTATGCGCGAGCGAAAGCGCGAGGGGGGGGGGGGGGGGGCTCTATCACGCAGAGCGAACGCACGGCTGAAAACAAACGCGACCGTCGCGCGAAAGGCCGTGGGGGTATGGGAGGGAGGCAGGCGGGGCGACGCTGTGCTCCGGCACCAAAGGCGCATCTTGCAATCGGGCGTAAGGGGAACTTGCCACTCTATCTCCCACGCAAAAGCAACAAAGCGGTAAGGCAGCGCGGGGAGGGAGGGGGGGCTTCTACTCTGCCAACAACTCCGTTCGTACTTTGCCCGGCTGTGGCCGTCGCCCGCACGGTCTCCTATCTCCACACGGCTGTGACCTTTGTATGCGCTGTGCATCCGCCGCTCAGTTTCCTTTGAAGCGATAGACCCCACGAACCTTGCCCGCTGCGGCGGCTGCGATTGCTGCCAACGTTTTGACAGTCGTTGCATGCGGTCATTCAGTGTGATCTATTCATGTTTGCCTGTGCGCGCTGACACCACGCTTGTTAATTCAGTTAGTAAGCGGATGTGTCCAAGTTTATGCAGCCGATAAAACTACTATCCCTACTCCGAATAGCTCTCTACTAATTTGCTATTGCAATTGATGCTTCGCCTTTCGGGCGAAACTGAGACTTTTTTTCTCTCTCTCTGTACGCGTGGTTTTGTTTTCGCTTTCTTGTTTGTATCATAGGGACAATGCTTTTTAAGGGTAGGGTATTGACACGTATATATGTTTATCTTTCACCGGTGACCGCTTTTCACCGGCTAAAAATGTTAAACGTTATCGCTAGGCACAGGACGCGCCTGCATGTATGGGAAGTTTCTCGATCGTTATCGATGCTTCTATCCGTTGTCTTTTGTCACCGACGCTCATGTAATCTGATTGTATGAGAGACGCGAATTATCTAGATCTTTCTGGAAGAGATGCGGGTACCAGGGGTTATTCTGGGGCCTTCGATGACTCATGTATAAAAGCCGACGCGTTTCGCCGCTGATCAGATTTCGACGATCGCCGACTGTGTTCACCGCTTTCGTTGTGCTTTGAGTGTAGCTTGCTTTTGGGGCACATGTTCGCCCAATAAAGAATCAGTTTCGTCATACACAGTTTTACGACTGTTTACTTCAGCGTCACTACTACATGACAGTATGGGAATCTGCTGATCAGTCTATCTGAAGTAGAGCACTGCACGGGCCGGTTTTTCAGGTCCGGGCCTGGCCCGAGCCCAAAAGTACCATTCTTTGGCCGGCCCGGTTCTGTTCCACCCATTAGCCCTTTTGCCTTTACGAAGTTAGCTCGCGTTCTCGATTATTGTGAAGATACTGTCATGTGATCAACGGCCGCCGGGCGGTCTTCAAGCTGCATCATAGCAAGTTTTTCCCCTGCATCCCTTCTTTATGGTTACTTGATAATTTAACTGTGAGAGAAATAAACATTTCATTACTAGCCGAACACCCACAGATTATTATGTGAATATTTGGTATGAAAACAAACCATGCAATGGACAGTTAGGAAAATAGGGAGGGATCAGGCTGGCAACAACCACCGGGAGTGGGAGAACCCCGGCTTACATTTAGGGATGAAGTTGTAAAAAAAGCACATCGGTTGATCACCATGCTCGTGCTTTAAAGTGTGCGGCAACATACTATAGCGAAGGCATAGGTGAACACTACCATACACGCCGCCGCCCGCCATTTAATCTCACTTTTTAATCTCATATAGTCATTCGGATGTACCTGCAGTGATAGAACTCGAGCCACTAATTTTGGTGCGAATGTAAATTTAGATACGCTGGTTACTGGTTTTCAGAAATACGATAATACACGGCCACTAGAAGCTTCTTTTTTTCATTAAACAGAAATTGTTGACCCACAAGGCTAACGCTCATCATATTTTCACGCGAAACATGCCATCTTTATTGCTTTATTCGGCTTCATTATATTGATGTCAATTTTTCAATCGACAATTTAGGCACCCTTGTTTAGAAATATATGCAAATTTATACTCTGTCTAATTGTGTTTCAGTACAGTGCATCTACAACGTAGGCTTTCCTTGTTTTTTTTTCTCCGCCAGATTAAAGTATGATCTGCTTGCTTATTCAGGTAAATTCGCAGACAACGCACCTAGTGCTACAAAAACATATACAAGGCTGCGAACACGAGGGTCGCGCCACTTAACGAGTGGAAATAGCATTCAAAATAAAAATTTACGAGGCAATAAAGTGCTTTGCATTTCTATTTTGTTTTTCATATTCCCCTCCCCAATGTTGAGAAATTTTGCAGCATCCGCGTAGTCTTAAAGCATTTGTCCAAGAACAATATACACTTGAAAGTCTCAGTTTAATTAGTTGGGCTAATTGTGATATAACCAACGGCTCGCTTGAAAATATAACGAAGAAAATTAATGGAAACCAGTAGTAAGTTGCCCTGTGCCTTAGGACACAAAAAAGTTGCAAACTAACTTTTCAGAATTTGTTTGCTACAATTTTATCAATGTACTCCAAGTACTTCTTGAAAACTTATTTAATTGTTGTTTTTCCATTAAAATGATCATGCCGAAAATCTAGATATTTTTGTGCAGCAACAAAATATTGCCGTCAACTCTGCCTCTAGGCACGTCTTCCGCTCTTGAAAAATGTAACGAGCTCTATCGAAACTCATCTCATTGATTCCCGTTAAGCATAGCTCGGATACCTGAGACAGTCTAATGAATGTTTTTGCAGCGAGTCTCGCACCAATCCAATAGTTTTCAATTTCTTTAGCGCGACTGCAATGCATATATATTTCTAACTCTTTTTCAGGTTGATTCAAGTCTGTGATGTCTAGCAACTCATGAAGTGTGACTTTCGCCGCTATTCCCACCCACCCAAATGTGTTTCTCCTCGTCGATAGGCGGCGCCGCTGTCGAAATCATACCACCACCTCCATCAAACTTCGGGTCGTCCGTCACATGCCTGAGCACGATCACCTCTAGGAATTCGAGGTGTTGGGCTGGGAACAATGTGGACAAGAGTTCGTTAGTGTCGCGAAGACGAAAGAATTCCTGCAGAACCCATGTTAAGATGATTATCGAAGTTAGTGCGATTAGCATTTACACAATCTAGCGAACAAGAAGCGACACACCGTGTTAGCTAAGACATCTTTGTTTAGAATCCGTAGTGTTTCTCCTAATTTTCAAGTGATTCGGCTTAATGCGGCCATACACTGTCTCCCTGATTGACCCGATTTGTTATGACCATCGCTCGCCAATGTTACCTCACGATGGTAGAACAAGGACCGCAGGCCGACAGCGCATTCAGTGACGACGATGGAATTACGAGGTAGGAATAATGTCGATAGAACGACGAAGGCATATAAGGACGACGGCATGACGACGATGAGAGGACTCTGAAGTGACGGCGATAAAGAATTGCGACGGAATACAATGCCATGACACCGGTGTTCTAATCTCGATTGATTGACAATAATAGCACAAACTAGCGGAATGAAATAGAAATTATGCAGATGGAACCTGAGGTGGTATGACGACCAAAGCATTTAGTAATTTTTAGCCAACCAGACACGCTTCTGAATAACATACCAGCCTGTTCCCTTTCTTTTCTCCTATTCCTTCCCAAGACGCTTTGCAAACATATCCTCTGCCGTTGAGCTCAGTACGCCAGTGCTCTAGCTCATTAGGCCACGATCACACGTTTACAAACGTATCTTGCCAACAAGTTTATTATTCAAGCTCGAACTTAAGGGGAACATTGAGCTTGGGGGCTCCTATCGAAATACATGGGAAATCGGAAATAGTTTCTCAGAGCAACCAATGCACCAAATTTGATGAGTTATGTTGAATTTAGAAAAACAAAAGTTGAAGTGTAGTGATTGCCGAAAGGGATATTTTATTATAGGCTGGTCTACCTTTCTTACGTCAAATTTTAAAGAATTGCCAAATTTCGAAAAAGAAAACTTGGCGTATAGAGCTATGTAGCTCAGCAGCTAAAAATGATATCGCAATTCTGTAAACTGCACCTAATAATATATCGAAAGCGGATAGCAATCATATATCATACACCATCCTGAAATATACCACTATGTTGTGAATGTTGCATTTGCAAAACCCTTCCAAACATTATAACAAATTCACGTAAGTTTTAAGTTAAAGCAAAAAAAAATTGTTCGCTTTTGATGCTCCAACGGGTGCAGTTTATAGAAATGCCATATTTGTTTTTAATGGCTGAGTTTCGGATTTGTAAACTTCATGCTTCTATATTTTTGAAATTTACGAACATCCTGCAATTCTTTGAAAACATTACACTATCTAAACGAAAATTCTATTTGCTGCAGTCTCTGCAATTTAACTTTCCCCTTAAATGCAACACATTTCATTCAAATCGGTTCAGCGGTTTTCTCATGAAAGCATTCCTGCATTTTACATGTATTTGATAATCCGGCATCGAAGATAGGCCCGAGCTAAAGCTTCCTCTTAAACAATGGATCACGCCAGTTTTATAGGAAACCCATGAAACAGAACCCTGACGTATACGCAAGACCGTGGCCACAGTGGTGTACAAATAAAAAGTCTGCTCAAGGAAAAAAATACATATTCATCGGAAGCTTCGCGGGAGCCGTTATCTCGATCAGACATCTCTCCAGAATGCGGACGAGCTTTCTGGCGAAGTGTCTAGCAAAACCGTCGATTCATTGTCAGTAGAGCAAGTAGCTGGCCGTCTTCGAGATAACGCTGATACACAAGCGCGCTCGTTTCCAAGCACCGACGTGAAGCCACAGCTTCAGGGTGTGTTTCTTTTTATTGCGCTTTCTTTAGTTGTGCGTCATAGCATACGTCATAGCGGGAATTTCGAATTCTTTAAGGTCGATACGCCACGTGGTGGCGAAAAAAGGAAACTGTACGAAATGTCCCTAATTCCTGGTATTGTACTTAGGTCAGTTACTCACAGGGGACCCTGATCATGAGAAAGAAAGTTACAGAAGAATAAAATTGGGTTATAGTGAATACGGCAGGCATTGCCAAATCCTGACTAGGAGCTTACCACTATCGTCGAAATGAAAAGTGTACAATCATTGCATTCTACCGGTGCTAACATATGATATGGGTCAGAAACTTGTAGATTAACAAAGAAGCTCGAGAACAAGTTAAAGACCGCACAAAGAGGAATGGAATGAAAAATGTTAGGTGTAACGTTAAAAGAGTGGATCACAGAGCAAACTGGTATAGCGGATATTCTAGGTTACATTAAGAGGGGAAAATGAAGCTGGGCAGGCAATGAAATGCGTAGGATTGATAACCGGTAAACCATTAGAGTTACAGAATGGATACGAAGAAAAGGGACGCACACTCGACGACGGCAGAAAACTAGGTGGGGTGATGAAGTTAGAAAATTTGCAGGTGCAAGTTGGAATCAGGTAGCTCAAGACACGGGTAATTGTAGATCGCTGGGAGAGGCCTTCGTCCTGAAGTGGACATAAATATAGGCTGATGCTGATATGTTCGCCATCTTTGACATGGTGTGATGCGCCAGCTGATGTACGCAAGAGGTCCACGTACAAAAACGTATACGTTTCTCAAAATAAACAGCTGGAAGTCAGCGGCGCGTATTGTCGTTTGTATGTCAGTCCTTGTCCTTTTAAATCTATCTAAGGTCCCAAGTAAACGCGAATGCGCGCGTAAGGAAATAACGTTCTCTTCAATGGGTATGCTCAGTATACTGCTCTAGTAGGCAGGTTTTGCTTGACGTACGCATAATTTGTGTGTATGCAAGCCAGTTGCGCATCAATGATGCTCATGCTAACTCTTACGTTACGCGTTCAGTGCGTAGGAAACGATCTCAAGCATGCGTGCGTGTCTATAGAGCGGGCTCTTGTAGAGTCGTCTCGCTAGATCGCGTTGCTGGTAAGAGCATCAGAGCGTACGTGCGCGTGGATTTTTGTCCTGTTCGTGTGAAGCCTAAACAGACACGTTGGCACCTCTGTCGTGGTACGATGGATTCGAGCACTAAACTGCTGAGCTCGTGGTAATGGCGATGTTTCATTTTGTTTTCTGTTTTGGAGCCCACGTATCCGAAAAATCACTAGGGGTCTCTTATGCTACAACTAAAAAGACTTGAAGGCGAAAGCCCGAGCACTGCTAACTCAATGACACGACAACCACTTTTTTTCCTGAGTCATCATCACTCTGAAACCTCAATTTACAGTAATTTTGCAACTCATCATGTTTTTCATAGTGTTTGGTGAATCATAGGAAGTCACCCTTCCTATGATTCACCAAACACTAACCGTGACTCAGCTCTTTTTTTTGATGAGTAACTCTCACTTGGACCCTCAAATCGTATACGCGTATTTTTTGCAAGTCACTCCCCCACTGCACAACCCCTTCATTCACTCTTCATTCACCCTATCACTTCTTGGTTCACCTTCATTCACTCTATCATCTCGGTTTTACTTCCATCACACTTGGTTTGCTCTATTACTCCAAATTTCCAATTTTCTTCACTCTTGATTCACACTTTCACCACTTGATTCACCTTCGTTCACTCTCAATTCACTCTCATTTACTCTTCATTATCTTAGCACAATCTATCTCGTCTTTACCATTCGTTTGACTCCTATCACCCAACTAGACCCCTTTATTTCATCATCAATTCACTCTTAATCTATCAACAATGCACTCTTAATTCACCTCATTCACCTCTCTATATACCCATTATTACTTGCGTTCACTGGCTTAATCATTCTTGCACCCTTAATGGCTCTTTTGTCGCATTATCGTCTCTTATCCTAAGAGGACCACTTCGTGTCAACGACGCGGTTTTGAAACGGCCTTGAAACAGAGAACTCACCATGAGACCATGAGACATACAAGGCTTTCGCCTTAATAATCAAAATAAAGCTTGACGACAATGATATGCCTGTCACGTTGACTAAAGGAGAGGCTCTATCCCACACTCTACTGGCTCAACATAAAGGTTTTTTGGTGAGACTTTTGTGAGGTGGGGCCCCTACCATATTTCTCTCAACATACCATGGGCAACCAAGCCATGCTGAGTGAAAGGCGATAGCTTTTACAACCAAACACTGCGCACCCACAAGAAGGAGTAAAAAGGAGGTAACACGCTTTTCATTGTGCGTCAGGAGGAGGAAAAGGTAAAGAAAAAATGTCACAGTTTCGCCCTAAGGGCGAAGCAATGAATGCGATAGCAACACAGCATGGTGAAACGAAGTAAGGTGAGCGGCTTTGGTAGCAATATGAATTGTAGTAAACATGAGCTGATTAAGTAAGCAGGTGTGCTGCGGCGTAAGTAGACCGACATGAAGAGAGACTCGATGACCACGAGAAGGCGCGTGTGAAACGGTGGTGTTGATGAGAAGCGCTTCCCGTGGGCAGCGCGTGCGAAGGGATACACCTGTAGCGCTGCACTGCCGATCCGGGCAGCATTGCATGTGTAGCGTGCGTTGGAAAATGTGGCCCGACTATTACTAACTGAATGAACAAGCGTGGTGTGAGCGCGCACAAGCAAACATAAATAGATCACACTGAATGACCGCAGACAATGACTGTCAAAACGCTGGCAGCAAGCGCATATACGTCGCAGCGGGCGAAGGTACGTGCGGTCTATCGCTTCAACGAAAACTGAGCGGCGAATGCACAGCGCATAGGAAAGGTCAGAGCCGTGTGAAGATAAGAGACAATGCGGCCGGCGAGCGATGAGCGCGGTTGTTGGCAGAGTAGAAGTGCGCCCCCCCCCCCCCCCGCTCCTTCCGGCGCTGCCGTCCCGCTTCCTTGCTTGCGCGTGGGAGATTGAGTGAGAAGTTCCCCTTGCGCCCGGTTGCAAGAGAGGCCTTTGGAGCCGGAGCGCAGCGTCGCCCCGCCTCCCTCCCTCCCTCCCATACCCCCACTCGCGACGGTCGCGTTTGTTTTCCGCCGTGCGTTCGCTCTCCGTGATAGCGCGCGTCCCCCGCACGCTACCGCTCGGGCATACGGTGAGCGGCGATGATGTTATCTATACGGAACCTCACGGCGACGGCGACGCCGACGGCAGAAATCCAGTTTAAGTGTCCATATAATTGCTATCGCAATAAAACGTTGGCATAACAAATATTCGGCACTTCGTGTGATTACACCTGTTGTTGCATTTGATGCAAGTAAATGTTAAAGGAGTCAGAATCTTACAAAATGAGAGCGCCATGTTTCTTCCACGAGATATGTAGCGTCTTGGCATTGTTCATTTTAGCGGTCAAATAATAAATGGCCGGACCTCTGCTAGTCCTCCGGCTCTGAACACCTTTAATGCGTCATCAGCTAGCCATCACAGAGAACACTATAATCAGATCATGACAAACTTTGCAATGCGCAGAATGTAGACTATGTCGGCTAAAGAAACTCTCTGGTGTTGCCTCGGAATCCCATGTACAGGCTCCACCACACACTTTGTCTGCGTAGCTCACAGAATTCTCCCACAAGTTACCAATCGCAAGTTATATGACGATAGCTGAATGGTAAGCACGTACAGGTCTCAGCTGCCATGGCAAATAGAAAAAAAGACAAGCAGGGAGCGTCACTTAACAATTTAGAAGCTTATACATTAAACGCATAAGCATTGTTCCGCGCCCATCGATGAATTAGTACAAGAGTAGTAGCTGGTGCCTTCGAAGTGGTACCAATATCTCCATTAACAGAGATATATTTTTTAAAGGCTAACGAGAAACAGGTCCGCACGATGTGATTAAGCAAGTGGCAGATTCTAGTTACCGAGCACGCGATTAGTATCTGGGAGAGTAGAGCATGTTGTCGAAGACTGATCATAACGAATGCGTCGCTTAAACTTACAACGAACCAAACAATGTGTTCAAAAGTGCGGGAAACTTGCCGGGCCTATTTCATTAAAGCGAACGCGCTGATAGGCTCTGAAGGGAAGAAGGGGCACCATCTGAGGTTTCCTTGCCGAAGCTAGCGGGCTGACCTCATGCTACCTCCTAGTATTTTTCTTTCCTCTACGCCGGCTGCAGATTACCACATTCGCGTGAGTTTGATTCGCTGTGGCTTGTAAAGTTTTGTTTTTCTTCACAATATGGTGAGCGTGATGCCGTAAATGAGGAGGCGGCCTGATGATGACGATGGTGTAACGCAAAGGGGCCACGGAGTAGACGCTGCAATCTAAGATCTGAGCTTTCCACGGCTGTCGCAATAAAGTCCAGACACTGAATTAATGCAGCCAAGGAAGAACGTCTTTGTAGCCGGGCCACTGAATAAGTGTGCCAAAAGAAAGTAAATACTGACCGTTAAAATTCAGCTCTAATCCTTTCACGTAGCCATCGAGGCGTAAATCACTCCCAATCTTTATATTGGTTCCTCATTAGCACGTGGAAATTGAATATCCTCTTTCACAATATCCGTGCTGATAATCCGTTTGACTTCTTACTACTTACCGTTTCTGCGTAGGTAGTCGCCAAGTACGCTAGACCACGATAATTAAGCTTTTCTGAGTGGAAACAGGTGAAAGATAAGACGTTCTAATTCTGTACAAGCAGCGCCCTCTTTCTGGCACCAAAAGTCCGCACTTTCTGGAGTGTTAATAATGAAAAAGGTTTTATTTTATAAAGTTATCGCTTATTTTCCGAGGAAAGGCTTGAATTTACATTTGTATCTGAAGTCCGCTACTCCAACAATAGAAATCTTGAGACTCCTTTCATTAAGAAGCACGTACGTGGATGCATGAGGGAACGAAAACGATGCTTCAGTGCGCACTGCGTTCTTTAACTTCATGGCTCGTCTGTGCGTGCGAGCCTGTAGGATTCTTGAGTTTGCCTTTCTTCGCGAACAGATTTCAACAGCGCTGTAACTCCAAAATAACTCGTTGCCGGGGGTAATTGGAACAGGGCTATTGAAGAGCATTACAGCGGGAATAGACGGCACATGACGACATTGCACGCACAAAGCACATGGCGAGCACTTGTGCATGTCTTGCGCGCACACGTCGTCGTTCCCTGTAGATTTGCGCTGCAATACTCTGCTAAAGTACACTAGAGCCGCATGCATCGGATAGCATTTATTTTTGTTTTTCTGGTGCCTCGGTGCTTCAGGCAACGTCTTGAAATTTAGAATGGAGATTTTGCCGCTTATCTCTGTGTTTTACTTTCGGAAGAGTATTGTACAAATTGATGGGGCTCATGGGCTAAATAGTTCGTATCTGTCCTTTACCATCTGCACAAAATTGACAAAAGCGGGGATTAGAAACGGCAAGAGGCAATGCATGTAGTAGTCGTCTATTCGCGTGACAAATGGGTTATGATATAAACTTAAGCTGTTCCTGCTTTTGCTAACAGCAGGTTTTTTTTCCTTGGAAGGCTTGCAGACAGGAGACATATGCGGTGTCGATATCTTACCTGCTGCGATAAACTACAGTCATATCAGTATTACCAAGGAGCGTAATTGCCTGGAAGCAGTTATTGCATAAATATTTCTCACAAACGCCAATGTATGCCGTGCCACGTTGCCAGGAACTGAATTTCCGTTAGAATTTTATCAAAACTAGTTTCAACTGTTTTGTTTTCAGCTTTTTGAACTGAATTATTTCACTACGCTTGAGAACAACACAGTCTTGCTAATCTATCTACTTCGGCTGTTTTTTTTCCTTCTGACAGTGAACACTGACATCTTTGGTAAGGTCAAACACGTGTTAAAAAAACGAGCTTATTTAGAGACGAATACACACAAGTTGAAGAGACTGCTATTCTCAGCGTAGCCGTATTACGATTTCTACGCTCTTTCTTGTTTTTCTTTCCTTAATTTTTTCGGTTTTTGCTAAGAAGCTCGTAAATAGAGAGTTTTAGCAGAGCGCCGCTTACGCTCCGCTCCGCTCAGATTTCACGCTCTGAGATACCGCAGGGAACTGCGTAGATTTCGCATTTGATAAGCGCGTCTTGCTGAGACGCGAGCGACACGTTATCAACTCGGCTGCAAAACGACGAAGAGGTCAAGTAGACACGCTGTCACGCTCCGCTCAGTGGGCTTTGTAGCGGAGCGAGGGATTCAGTAGACAGTTTTAGCAGAGCGCCGCTTACGCTCCGCTCCGCTCAGATTTCACGCTCTGAGATACTCCAGGGAACTGCGTAGATTTCGAATTTCATAAGCGCGTCTTGCCGAGACGCGAGCGACGCGCTATCAATTCGGCTGCAAAACGACGAAGAGGCCAAGTATCCACGCTGTCACGCTCCGCTCAGTCGGCTTTGTAGCGGAGCGAGGGATGCGGTCTTCGTTCCGCTGCCGGTATGAGCGTTGTGCGCAAGCGCAATAGCGTTCCGGCTAAGCGGTTGTTTGTAATTTGCTAGCATATGCCGATCTGAGCGGAGCGGACAGCAAGCGCTCGGCTAAAACACTCTAGTCTTCGTTCCGCTGCCGGTATGAGCGTTGCGCGCAAGAGCAATAGCGTTCCCGCTAAGTGGTTGTGTGGCAATTGCTAGCATATGCCAGCCTGAGCGGAGCGTACAGCAAGCGCTCAGCTAAAACACTCTAATGATGTATTAAACGCTTTCGTTTCAGCAGAAAATGAAGGCTACGTGCATAGTATTTGCCCTGATTGAAAAAAAGTTGTCGCAGTTTCACCTGAAAGGTGAAGCATCAATTGCGATAGCAAATTTGTAGAGAGATATACGGAGTAATGATATTAGCTTTATCAGCTGTATAAACTTGCACATGCAGCAGCACCGGCAACGCGCCGAACTGTTGTCGACGCCGTCGGCATTTTGCCCGCGTTCGCTCAAAATGCGTGCGGCGTTGGTGACTGTTGCCGGAGCCTCTGATATAAATAGGCACTTGGTGCCGCAGCTAAACGTCGCCTCCCTTCCCTCCCCCTTCCCCCCCTCCCCCACGGCCTCTCGCGCATCGGAAGAAGGCGCGTTTGCTCTACATATATGGTGATTGTAAAGGAGGAAAGAGACGCCTACTTCTGCAGCCCTTAAGGAAGCACGGCGCAGAACGCGCGTTTGTTCTCCGCCGTGCGTTCACTCCCCGTGAAAGAGCGCGTCCCTCGCGCCCTTTCACTCGCACATACAGCGTTCGGCGGCGCGCGGCCACGATTTCATCTCCATTGACGTCATACGGAACCTCACGGCGACGGCGACGGCGACGCCGACGGCAGAAATCTGCTTTTGAGTGTCCATATAATTGCTATCGCAATAATAAAGAAAGGTGGCAAGGATCGGAAACAGCAGGTTTTACAGTGGCTGTTTGCATACATTACGTTGTGCTTTATGTCACCGGTTCAACGGAGTTGTCAGAGGCAGCCCCAGCCGTACCTTAGGGTCGCACCGGATTCTCTTAGCGTAGATGGTATCTTTGCCACTCGGCAGCATCTCTTCTACCTCCTGCGCATCCGCCTGGTTTGCGGTTTGCATTTCGGCATAGCTTGCGAGCAGTGCATTTCGTGAACATAAAGATCGCGTGAGAATAAAGTGGTGACCTATCTGGTGGATAAACATATGCATTGCATGAGGTTGGGCGCTGCATAACATGAAAGTAAAAACCCTAAACATTGCCTTATCATAAGAAACCAACAAACAGACGCCAAGGACAACATAAGGGAACTCGTACTTACTAATTGGATTAAAGAAATGACAAATTAATGGTTGTTTATGGTTTAATGCACACCGCTTCACTGAAGATCCGTTTCACATATATTCCCACGTGTGTGTGGGATGTGTATAATTTCCTTTTCAGGTTTATTTCACATTTTTATTAAAGTTTTCTTCCAAACGATAACGTCGGATGTGTATAATTTCCTTTTCAGGTTTATTTCACATTTCTATTAAAGTTTTCTTCCAAACGATAACGCAGCTTGAACTTCTGAGATATATTGAAATCAACAGAATTTGCGTAGGTGCGAGGAACATACTAACAAATTGTTCCATGAATTTAAATGCAATGTGCTTTTCGCAGTTTACGGACACTTTTCTAAGACAACCGGCAACTAAGTACATGAATATTATTCCACGGTCTCAGTTACCAGCGTCACAAAAAAGTCGACTCACAGGCCATACACCCAAGGGAACCCATGGACCCACTCACTGGCCAAGGCGCTTTGCGGTCACATATTTCGCACATTTGGCGGTATATTCGGGATGAAAGCTGAGAAGAACGACGATGACTATGCAGGCTATTCAAAAGTGATCCTGATTAGACTCCGATAATTGTTTTCCTTCAACCACCCGATTCCTGGCCAATCCCCCATAGTGGGTACGAGCCACTTTTAAAGGCAAGTAAGCAAGCAAGCAAGCTATCTATGCGCTGTTCTCCGTGTGATCCTGACAGTGGTTATGTGGCCCTGCGATTATGCCGGCCCACTGTTTAACTAGCGCTTCTGCGCACAATTCTATATGGTACAAGAGTGACAAATAATAGCGCTAAGATGCAATCGCTGGCTATGCTCATCGGGATAGCGGCCCCCATTTTGTGTGATTAGAAAAAGAAAATATTGTTTTCTTTTTTTCTCGCCATCACGTTTTACCTAACTCAGACTCCCCTCTTTGTTTCGTCACATTTACTGCGTATTTTAGCCTCATCCCGCTACCCCCCTCCCCTTTTCGCCCCCCTCCCCCCGAGTGTTTCTGGTGCCAGAAATTTTATGTCGCATATACGCTCGTTTACTCAAGTTTAATCTTTTCTTTATTCATGTGATAACGCTCAACTAGGCCGTCCTCGCTCGAGCTGACTTGGAGATCCAGAAGGGTCTCTTAGACCAGTCTGAGCGTACGGCAACGGCCACTGGAGTCCTGGACTAGGGACCCACCCTTCCCGCTCCCTTGCCTCTCTCTCTTTTTTTATTCAATAAAGTTTTTCATCATCATCTTGTTTACATATGTTTGATCAAGCATGAGCCTCTTGTATGGAACCAGAGCAACGGATATGAGAACAAGTCGTGCATAACGTCTCTCAAAAGGGCAGCCTATGTAGTGTTTGAGATTCGACAAAGAAGAACTACTGGATATGTGCACGATGTCGTCCCGGATGAAAGTCTGTAAAAGTTTCACGTTTGCCCTCGTTTCAAATTTGTATTTGTTATCTGAACAAACATTTCTACTGCACAACCACGCCATTATACAAACACAGCAGCTCTGGAGAAGTGCGTGATTATAATGAAGGTCACTGCCAAAGATACGAAACTGTAGAATTTTGGACGCGAATACAGGACATCCAGCGCCCACATTCACAAATAGTACTCACGATGAAAACTTGTTTTTAAAAGAAAACTCCACGAAAGCCTGATGCTGGACGCATTTCGTGAAGGCTGCCAGCAAATGGCAAATAGCTCTTATGAACGTAAAGACGTGTGAATTCGGTCACAGATTTCTTGTGCCTGAAATAAGTGCCCTAAGTTCGGTGCCATATTTCATCACTTTGCGCCTTCACTGACGTAAAGCATAAAGGTTGCTGACTACACTATAAATATGCAAAAAGCCGGTAAGAAATGTCCGCAACCCTTCTGCCGTCCAGCAATTCATTGATGTGCATCTATTTCGGTAAATAAGGCAAACAATACGCACCTGAATTGTTTGCCCAAAGTCGCATGGATGAGAACCGTGGAGGATGAAGAATAGATGTCGTGATCTCAAGTGCGCCCCAAGTTTTCATTCAAAGAGTCGGCTCAGATGTTGGGCTATAAGAACAGTGCCGTCGCGATGGGTAACTACGCTGTAAGAATGGTCGTCATTTTCGTCCCTTCTCAGAACTTAGCTCTGACTGTTTCTCGTCTTTTCTTGCGCAGGAGTTCCGAAAAATATACGGGCAGTTCTTTCCGTGCGGAGATCCCACCAAGTTCGTCGATTATATCTTCAACGTATTCGACGAAGACAAGGTAAGACTCATAGACAAATTGGCTCTCTCCAATATAGCCTAATGCAGTCGTGCGTGGCACCACTCTTAGGACACCAAGTAACACTATTTGGACACCAATACCACGCGACATGAATGGCATAGTATTAATGCTGCAAAATAGAGCAAATGACACAATACTCCTGTCGTTAACTGGGTTCAAATAATATAGCCGTTACTTGTGACAGGCCTGTCAACCAGGCCGGGCGGAAACCGTGCGCTTATGGCCGCAGTTTTCGCTTGCGCAATCTGTCGCATACTTTAACAGGCTTAATTACATGCACGGGTGCTGTCAGTAACTTTCTGTTTCTCTTTAGAGGCGCGTCTCCGCAGCCCATTTTCTTATCACTAAATATTTTATTACACTAGCTGAAGCCATAATGTACACGTTCCATTAATTTTTTTGTAAGTGTCAATCGGCTTTTCATCTTGACTTCAATAGATTTTATTTTTTGCTACTTGCCTCAACGGGGAATATCACCTTTTTTCTATGTTATACATTTGCTTATTATTGAGATTGTCACTGCGCAATACATTATTCTACGGTTTATTTGCTTAACGCACGTTAACACTGACAGGATTCCATGTCACCGACCTTGACGGCGACTGGAATATCTGTGCCGAGGGACACAAAAAAAAAATGTCGTCGCGCCGATTGGCGTGAGACCGATTTTTGTGGTCACCTGAAAAAAAGAAAAAGCATCGCCTATAGCCACCCAATCAGAACGCGGGATTACGAGAGACCAGCGGCGATAAAGGCTCCAGATTGTAAACATTCGGTCCGCCATTTTGCAAAATGGCGTAGGAATGTCCGACCGCGTCCTTGTTTGCAGGTATTGCGTGGTTCGTGCGAAAATAAGTCTCCAAATTGGGCGTACAACGGACTTGGATGCTATGTGCAATAAATAAGCTCTAAATTCAGCCTACATGGGTGTTTGCGATGTTGGTGCTAGCCAAATCGTGCTTTTACCGTGAGTACGTAGCATTTTCTTTCCTTGTAATGCTGCGTTGGAGAGAAATAATGTGTTCAGTGCAGTCCGTTGCAAAGCACATTTGACTGTGAATAAGACAGAGAGAGCGCAGGTTTATCCTGGGTTGTGTATATATAGGTATTGTGTGATTCAATTATTGAAGTGGGGCCAGCCGTGCACTACATACCAGGTGTGTTTATACGAAAGCATTATATGCCCGATTACGCGAAAATCTGCCACAGTCGACGTGACCGAAATGTGGTACCAGAAATGGCCTACGGCGCAAAGAGCAAAAACACGTCAAAAATGCTTGTATTGAAGTCAGATTTCTCAGGGAGGTTCCCGCAAACAAGTTAAATTAACGACTTTGGAAAGAAAACATGGTACACTCTGGTCTGGGTGGGAATCGAACCCTGGCCTCCAGGATATGAGACGAACACGCTTTCCCGATGCCACGGCGGCTCCACGGTTCTGGCTGACTAAAGGTGTACCTAGTGCGTGCGTCATTGCACACGTCAGGTTGCAGCCATATGGCCACCTAAAGGTGTGGCCAATAGGGTGTGTGATTGGGCACGTGACGGCAAAGATAATGGGGAGGAGGTGGCGCCACGCCATGAGTATATAAAATGAGGGCGTTCATGGCGTTCCAAGGTCTACAAACGATATAATGTTTTCGCATTCCCACAGGTAAACAGTCTTAAGTGTCTCTCCTGAATTTTTACAATTACAAGGATGTTACCTTGCGTTGCGAAAAGGATCCTTTCGCATTACAAGGATGTTACACACGTAGAGTAAGGGCTGTTTATGGTGTTCATTGTATTTTTAGCTGCACTAAATTTTAAAAAAATTGCGAATTGCAGACAGCACAATTCTTATCATTGAGCGGAATTACTGGATGAAGAGGTCATTACTTCTACGACAAATCAAGATGCTTAATTGTATAATTCTTCTTCCTCTGTCTAGGGTTTTACGTCCCAAAACCAATTCTGATTATGAGGCACGCTGTAGTGCAGGGCCCCTGATTAATTTTGACCACCTGGGCTTCTTTAACGTGCATTACCTAATTGCACAAATTAACTTTTTTATTCATAGACTTTACTTAATTAAGTGGGCTATCTGCTACTGGCAGTTCTTAAAAAATTGCGCAGCTAAAAAAACACCATATATATATATATATATATATATATACATATATATATATATATATATATATATATATATATATATATATATATACAGCGTGTTTCAGCGAACACCTTCACAATTTATTTAAGGTTGCCTGTGGCAGATAGCCCAATTCTAGTTAATGAGCTGGTCTACTCGAAGAGGCGGACATCACTTGCACAAAAATTTATGCGCATAATCTACTAATTAACAAAAATTCACTAATTAAGTTTTAAAATAATTACCTGATGGCCGATATTGCAATTTACAAATGGTAGCCTTGGAGTTCGCGAGGTTGATCCACTTAGAAATAATTCTCAGGATGACACCAGTTTCGAGATATTAATTCCCGAACTTTGCGGAGAAATGCATTGGCGTTCCAGTTAATTTTGAGCTTCAATGCATTAAGTGACGTTTTGTTGAGAACCTAACTGGAACGCCAATGCATTTCTCCGCAAAGCTTGGGAATTAATATCTCGAAACTGGGGTCATCCAGAGAATTCGTTCCAGGTGGATCCGCCTTGCGAACTCCACGACTACAATTTGTAAATTGCAATATGGGCCATCAGGCAAGTAGTTAAAAACTTAATTATTTGATTATGCATTTTAATTTTTTGTGCAAGTAATGTCCACCTCTTCGAGTAGACCAGCTCATCAACTAGAATTGTGCTATCTGCCACCGGCAACCTTTAAGAATTTGTGAAAGTGTTCGCTGAAACACCCTGTATATATATATATATATATATATATATATATATATATATCCCAGGGTTTGTTCTATCTGTAAAATATAAATACCACAAAAAGTGGATGGGAAAACGGTTCCGCGGTAGCTTAATGGTAAGAGCATCGCAGGCGTAATGCGAAGACGTGGGTTCGTTCGCGACCTGCGGACAGTTTTTTTTTCATCCATTTTCATTTCCATTAATTTATCATTTCTTTAATTCAATTAGTAAGTACAAGTAGTTTTCCCTATGTTGTCCTTGGTATCATTGTTGGCTTCATATATATATATATATATATATATATATATATATATATATATATATATAAATGTATATATATTATAAAGGAAACTTATTGAGGTTCGTAGCGACAGCCGGTCGTAGGATGCACCGAGCACAGTCCTTTCGCTCGAGATTCTGCGGCGCGCTCGATGCTGCCGATGCTGCTGACTCTGCGCCGACGTTCGTCATCTTCCTTACAATATATATATATATATATATATATATATATATGTATATATATGGTAGGCAGGGATGTTACCAGTCAAGAGTCCGGTTGGCTACCCTACTGCTGGGGGAAGGGAGAAGGGCTATATCCTCAAGGTCAGCAGTAATGCAGTGCTGACGGAACGAAACGCGACAGGAACTCTTCAATTAGAGCACTCCATATGTGCACTTACTCGAGTGTACCGTATAATGTCGCTATGAATCGGGTCATTAAATGAGATGCGGACTCTTATCTAAGTGTACGAACCAAAGGCTTTGTTGGATAGCATTCCTTTGTTTCATCTACAGGGCAAGTGCTTGAGGTGCTAAACGCACTCGGAGCGAAACAAGATACGAGTATGATTCCATCGCGTACTTGCACGCGTATTATAAGGCCTGCGTTTGTTCTGTGTTCACACATAGCATACATAACAAATGCTGTTGCACTAACGATGAATCCAGAACAAACATGCTAGAAGATAATCAGCGAGTTTCAGCGCGTGCGGAACTCATGAAAGTTGGCAGGTGGCAGTGTACACTACGTCGGGCGCCATCACACACTTAAGGTGAAAGCGCCCATTCTGTCGTCAATGCGGTTTGTGTCTGCTCGCATGGTAGAAACTTCCATGTGTGAACGCCGCTTTCTGAGAGCAAATAAAATGCACAACGCGTCTTACAAACGTGGGAAACACATTGAAAAAAAAGAAAAAAAAAGACAGAGAAATGTTAATTCCGAACCATTTCATTGCAGAAGCCATATGGGGCAAATGTTTGTTTCTGATACATGCCCCATTACTGATACATAAAATGCAAATTCAGAATTGATTTGGCGCGCCTTCGAGCACTGGTGGAAAATTTGTAACGATGTACAAATTAACGTAGGCAAAATACTTTAAATACGTGAAAAACAGCCACGTTTAGCCAAACAAATACACGCGTGAATTGTGTGCAGAGATAAGATTTAAAAAAAAAGCACAGGCTTATTCCCATGTTTCGGTGAACTTCATCGACACAGAAGATACTTGTTGTGAAGCTTTTAGGACCACTTGGAAAAAAGTGCGCGTATTTACAGAGAGCACTGTATTACCTCATGTTATGCAAAATTTATCGACTAATCTCAAATAATGAATAGTAGAGTAAGCTGGTTGTTTTGGTAATCGGTGACCAGCATCCACTCGCGTCGAAGACTTTATGGTAGCGACGACTACCGACGGCTTTATGGGAGCTGAAGCAAATGATGCAAGCCTCATAGAGTGCATCACCTACTTTTTGTCGGGAATGTCGCCTGATCCATGGGTTACACTCAGTTGTCGGCTCCTATGGGTATCAAGATCACTAATGTCGCTGAAAAGAAAAGTGTATAATCATTGCATTCTACCGGTGGTAACATATGGAGCCGAAACTTGAAGGTTAACAAAGAAGCTCAAAAACAAGTTAAGGGCCACGCAAAGAGCGATGTTAGGCGTTTATAAGCTGTGGAGACAGGAAGAGAGCGGTGTGGATCAGAGGGAAAACAGGGATAGCCGATATTCTAGTTGACATTAAGAGAAAAAAGTGGAGTTCCGCTGGCCATATAATGCGTACGGTAGATAACCGGTGGACCACTAGAGTTGCAGAATGAGTGCGAAGGGAAAGGAAGCGCATTCGACAACGGCAGAAAACTAGGTGGGGTTCTGAAATTAAGACATTTGCCGGCGCAAGTTGGAATCCGCAAGCGCATGATAGGGGTAATTGGAGATCACCTGGAGAGGCGTTCGGTCTGCAGTGTACATAAATTTAAGCTATTGCTGCTGATGATGATGGTGATAGGTATCAAGGGAGACTGCATCTCAAACGCACGTCATCAACCATACAGTTAATGTAACCAACTGTAAAGGTCAAGCTCCCCACAGCGCCCATGTATCGAAATCAGCAACGGCATGGGCGCCGCCATGTTGCTATCCTGTGCAGGTGCGCCGGTGCAGACTAAGACATGTGATTCAGACGAGGCGCGCAATCAACGTGATCCCGAGCCTGCCTGAGTATGGTAGCGCCGTCTACTTAAAGAATCGCCTGGAAACGCAGCCTTTTGGACACCGCAAATTTTACATCAAAATTTTCTAAATAGCCATCCGATCTTTCTGAAAAATTTACGGAATGAACTTCAAACGTTGTCCGTGCCTACGTGCTACGTGTAAGTGCTTTCTTTTGCACAATATTTTAAATATTTTTAGCGCTACGAAAATGAGTCGTAGCAAAATGGCGGCGCCTTCGCAGCTGGAGCTTTTTGCGACCATCTTTCCCTCTAGACTTACTATAATAACTCTTAGTCATCAACTGTTTACTTTCCACTTTAGAAACGTCAACGTTGTTAATACCGCCAATCATCATCGGTGGGATTTATAGAGCCCGGCGTCGCTGACTTTTTCTTGATATCCGCGCAATTCTGTAACACTTCCAGCTGTATAACAAACCCGTAATGCGCTCATGACGCATGTCTAGCGATATTTATACGCAAAACAGAAGAGCTCCTCATTCACTATGACGGTGATTCGTGTAGCAGCCAGAGCATTTGGTATAGTGTTTCCTGCCGTGTGAGTCGGTAATTGATTGTAACAAAGGAAGCTAAAAAAAGAAATAAAAAATCAGAAATGTGGGTATACGAAGAGAACCAAGCCACTGTCGACCTTCTTGCGTTACCCCTTCTGCCTCGGGTCGTTTAGGATTAGTTATCTGTGCTGCATTGATTTCCCAGTCAAAGCTGTCGTGTTGGTTTCCACTCTTTGGTGGCGCCTAATACAAAAAGGGGCAGCATGAAATATTGCGAAAACAAGGAAGACGACAGGGTAAGTGCTTGCTTACAGATACACTTTATTTTCGATGGCACGCAAATACTTTTGTGATTTTTCTTAGTTACAAACTTTACGCTACATGTTTATATTAGTAAGTGGCAAGGAATTGTCATAAAAGTCCTGTGTCTTGTTTTAAAACTTGACTGCCGTCAAAATATTGGCTAAAGAAGCCTCATTACGCACGTGGGAGCACGAAGCGCTGCGTGCGATGCAACATCCTTCTGACGTAGTAGGGGGGCGTCAAATGAAGCTTCGCCATACCGCGCGATTAAGCGGTCCATCTTACCCCTGTGTCTGAATTGACTATAAGTACATCTGGTAACTGCAGGGTAGCTGCGCAAAGCGCCAAATAGCTACAGCTTGTGGCTGAAGCTAACTGGCGCTTTGCTATTAATTTAGTTCAGAAACTAATACGCCATAGTTCTAAGTTTATTCTAGAATGAACTGTCGTCAACTTGCAAGCAAGTGATAATATATTACCCGATTGGAGCTGTGAAAAAGGTTCAGAGAGCTCTAGCCACAAACCAGAGCTAAGAAACGTTACACAGTGGTTTGCATGATGACCACGAAATGACTACCCCGAACAGTTTTTCGAACACTACAGGTGCAAATGCATGTTAACTGTTTATCGAGGGTGCATTCTGTTCCTTGTTTTTGCATTTTGCATCGATAGAAAAGCTATGTGTAAATAGTTAGGTAGGTAGGTAAAAACTTTATTTTTCTCCGGCAAGTTAATAGGGTTGGCTTCACCGTGCCTAGGCGTCTTCAACGAGTCCTTGGGCTCCGGCTGTAACACACAAGAAACAATAAGAACGTCACGTAAGCAACAATTTCTTACCTTCATGCGCATCCTATTCGAGGCATGGATGAAATGACAGGAGAGACTGCTTGAAGGCCATCGAATAGCCCCCGTCGAGTATGCTTGAACGTGAATCCCAACCTATTGCCCATACCGAACCGAAGCTGCAACGGACACTACACAGGGGCGGTATTTTGTAGCGATGCCTTATGCCTTATTCTATACAAGTCTTATCATCCACCGCTCACACGGCCGTCTGATCCCGTTGATAACGTGAGCGGACCGTCGCTCTGACCACTGACTAAGCGCGAAAAGCGCGAATATGTATTAGCATCGGAAAGGCATCAATACAAAATACCGGCCCGGTCTTATCATTTTCTTCTAACAGCTGAGGTGTTTAAGCCGAGCGTTTGTCCGTAACATTAAACAGAAAATGTGGGCCAATCCTGGCAGTTGTGCAGAAAGGGTCCAAGCGCAATGGCACATGCCCCTGTGAACTAGCGAAGCTGAGCCTGGATAAGTCTAGCTAAGCATGGTTGGCACTACTTAAGCTTAGTCAGTCATCGATAGCGAATCAATAGCTAATCGATAATCGATCAATAATCAATAAATTCCGGAAAATGCTGGGGATGACTTGGTAGTGCCTAGCCTAGCCCAAATAAGTGGCCAATACCTTGAGAAAGCCAGTGCAGTGGTGCCGGATTACGAAGCTCGCCGGGTAAGTGCGGTTGTTAGACGTGACTCGCACTGTGCAGATTGCAGCCGGCGTTATTAGGTGGCCTCGCGCTGTCCGGATATCGGGTCCTTGCGAGGCCGTTTTAACCTTCTTGAACTTGGCGGCGAACGGGCCACTGAAGACGGAATAGTCGGCTCCAGTGTCAACGGGAGCGGTGACGTTATGACCATCGATTAGCACGTCTAGGTCGGTAGACCATCGTGTGGCATTGCGGTTAAGTCGTGGCGTCGGATCACGGCTGCGTCTGCTTGCTCCGCTGCAGCTACGTCACGTCGGCAGGTCATCTTTCGGCGGCGAAAGTTTGTCAAGGGTGTTGCCAGGCGGCGTGCTGATATCTCATGGAAATGATTCGCGAATCGTCGTCGTCATCGGCGGCGGAGGATCTTGGGCATTGCGTCGTACAGCAACCGCACCTCCATCAGTTGCTGCTTTTAGTTTCCCTGGTAAGGGCTGGGGGATCGGCCACGGGTGGGACCGGTGTACTGACGGCGATGCGGCGAGATGTAGCAGCCTGGTGACGGCGAGCGTGAGGGTCGTCGTGGTTGCGACTGGGCTCCAGCGAGGTAGCCGGCGATGTCACGCGGTCGCTCGCCAAGCTGTGGACGTGGCGCGTTGACGGCGAGCCCTCGTAAGCCGATCTCGCGGTATGGGCATCGGCGGTAGACATGGCTGGCGTCCCCGCAGTGATAGCAGAGCGGGCGGTGGTAGCGGGCCCGCCAAATGTCCGTCTTCCTCGGGTAGCTGCTCTGGGCAACGGGCGGACGTGCTTGCAGCGGCGGCGGACGACGGAACTGCGGCGTTACGGGGCCCTGGGGCGAGCGCGGAGCGGGACCTTGACGGGGGGGGCGACGGCGGCGTAGGTCATCGCTTCCGGCTGTAGTTGAGGCGATGCCGGAACTTTTGGCACTTCCAGTGATCGCTGAATCTCTTCTTGAACTATGTCAGCGATCAAGGCCATCTGACACAGCACCCTTGGGCGTAACTTCTGCATCTCTTCCCGTACAAGTGCTCTGATCGTCTCTCGCAGGTCGTCGGCGCCTAGCACTTGAGCTTCGGCGTAGTTTGTCAGCGCACGCTGGTTTGTATTGCCTGGCGCGCATTTCAAGCGTCTTCTCGATCTTCATGGCCTCCGAAACAAATTCTCCCACAGTCTTGGGCGGGTTGCGTATCAATCTGGCGAATAGTTGCTCTTTGACACCCTGCATCAAGAACCGATCTTACTTTTCTTCAGACATGTCGGGGTCGGCGTGGCGGAAGAGGCGAGTCATCTCCTCCGGGAAGGGCGCGATTTTCTCGTTCGGCAAGTGCACTCTGGTTTCTAAGACAACTTCGGCCCTTTCTTTTTGTACGACACTCGTGAAAGTCCTCACGAAGTTCTCGTGAAATAGGCCCCACGTCACCAGGTCCTTGCCAAGCTCTCTGTTCTCAAGCCAGGTCCGAGCAGCATCATCCAACGAAAAATAGTCATGGCGCAGCTTGTCGTCGTCGCTCCATTTGTTGAATGTCGTGGTCCTCTCGTATGTCTCCATCCAAGTTTCAGGGTCTTCAGCCGATGATCCACGGAAGGTCGGTGGTTCTCGAGGTCATTGCGGTAGGATGGGGGACGCTGCGGCTGCCATTGGGGCCGTTGACTTGGCCTTGGTCGCTGTGGCCTTCTCGGGAAGAAGTCCGTACTCCGGCAGAAGTCATTGTTGCCTACGGCTGGTTCGTTGGTCCTTGGCGACGTTGGCGTCGTCCTCCGGTTTCGGGCTTGGATCGCGGCTTTGCGGGGGCGGTTGGTGCATGAACGCACTAGCACCTGCACCAGATGTCACGTAGTAGTGATGGTAAAGGAAACACTCGCAAAACTGTGAATGATGAAACGGACTTTTATTGGGTGAATCTGTGCCCACAAAAGCAAGTTGCACTCGAAGCACAAAGATAGCGGCGAACACAGTCGGTGATCGTCGAAATCAGATCAGCGGCGAAAGGCGCCAGCTTTTATACATGAGTCATCGAAGGTTCCAGAGTAATTAATGGTGCCCGCATGTCTTCCAGAAAGTACTAGACAATTCGCGTCGCTCATACAATCAGATTACATAAGCGTCGGTGACAACAGACAACGGATAGAAGCATCGATAACGTTCGAGAAACTTCCGATACATGCAGGCGTGTCCTGCGCCAAGCGATTACGTTTAACAGTTGTTATCCGGTGAAAAGCGGTCACCGGTGAAATTTGAACAAGTACACGTGTCAATATAGAGGACCCAGACTGCTTGCATCGCGGTATTGAGTAACCACAATAGAGTGGTGGTGGCGGTGGGTTGTAACAACAGGTGGACTTATCCTCGCAATCGAGGCAGGAAATTGTTCCTTGTGAGCGCCTCCTGCAATGTTACTGCGTTATGTCACCACATGCCCGTCAGACCAGCCTCTGTTAGGAATGCAAGAAGACGAAGCTTTTTCGCGGACTATAACTGACCCTTCTGTTAACAGAAGGTAACACAAGGCATGCAGAAGCTTCTTCTTTAGCAAGTTCTCAAGGAGAGCTTATTTAGTTTGTCTTCTGCAAAGATGCAACACTTCCTGATAGGAGGCCATGCGTGCTTTCTAGATCTCAAGTGAAGTTCGAGGGTTCCTATTGTAACTAACGCCGTCCCGGAGGTATCCCACAATGGCCTCATGTCCTTCCTGCTAAACCCCGTGCGCATCCCACAGTATCACTGTAAGTGGCTTTGTGGTACGCTCATAGTGTGATCGCAACTAGTATCCAGCCATGTGCGCACTATTTTCGGTGAGCCGCTAGTGCTCCTTGTACTACAGCCATAGTGTGGGCTTATATTGGAACACACTGCCCCAATGCTCCCTATATAAACATGTGCGCTGGAAGGCAGTACTGGAACACACGTTAGTGTCGTAAGGTCATTTTACAACATTTAAAACGGTGAAATATTGATACGCAGTATCACGTGAAACCTCATAACACCAAGCCTTCACTAGGTTCTGCATTAAATTGTATTAAAAAGTATTTCCTGGCACGATGTATAGCAAAATGTATGCATATTATCAGTGTAATAACCGTAAGCATCAGTGTACACTGATGCTTACGGTTATTTTTTGGCGATATTGCTTGCTTTATGGCGTAAATGTTACTTTCGATAACATTGGTAGACAATCCAGGTGTAGCCAGTGCTTCAAGGAAATAGAAGGGAACCAATTCGGCCTCTGTTTTGCTTAGGTAAAATTTTGAGGTTGTTTTGGACAGCTTTCTACGAATCCCTGCGCCGTATTGGGACTTCTGTTTAGACCGCTCTTCGCTCTCAATATCTACAGTGGCCCCCGAGAGAATGTTAGTAATAGTTACTGTTGCTCATTTAATGCATTTCTGTTTTTCATTTTCCATATAATTCGAGTACAGGAGCTTGGGTGTCAATGCACAAAGGCTTTTTAATTGCAAACAATATTTCCTCTTGTAGCACAATTTGTCAGCTTCCACTAAAGAGCCATTTCGAACTTGGCAAGGATAATTCTAGATAACCTTCCATTAACGCTTACAAACCACATAGTTGTTATGGCTTGTATAAGCATGATTTCGATTTATTAACCAGCGTAACTTCATGTATTGCGATGTCGTGCGATGTGATTGATAGACAAAACTAAAGAATTGGCACCTGGGTTATTTCTTAATAGCAGCATATAAATGACAATAAAGACCGGGCCTAGCAACCCCAACGAGGCAACACAATGATTTTCTCTACAATATGACTTAGTTACGCAACCGGTGATGCAAGGTCATTCTGTGTTTATTATGCGCACCTGAGTGATAAAGACAATGCGAACACAGCAGGGCTTCACAGGCACCGCTACGGAATTGGTCTGTTTGCTTCTCTCAGCATCATGAAAATCTTCACGGGCACTGTCGAACCATTATGCAAAACGCCGGTGAGCGCAGTTCTTCGCCAGAACTTTAATGACAAACAAAGGAGGCGGAAGGCGGTTATTACTTGGCGTCGAACAAAAGCCCCCCTGTGCTGCCAGCATGGACTCGCTAGTGCATCCGGCGAAGGAAACAAAAGGCGTGAGACAAAAGCGTGCTGGGACGGCTCCTCACTGCCACTTTTGATTATCCTTGCCGCTGTATGGAGATATAAGTCTTCTGCCCGACCTGACACGGTGAGGACGAGCGGGGAATGAGACGGCGTGGCGGCGTTCAAGGGTGCGCCGACGGACGAACGCGACAGAGACAAAGGCGCTGCGCGGCGCGATATGAAGCGCCTTTGTCTATTCTCGCGCCGTCTTTTTCACTTTTTCATCGTGAGTTTCCACAGGAAGGATTTTGTGCGAGAACGCTTGAGCTGAAGTTAAGAGCTTCAGGGACAGTTACTTCGGCCCTCGCGGAGGCGTGAAGGAAGAGTGGGCACTCCTTTTTTGATGTATAAGGCTAAACCGCGCAGTCATTGTATTATCTCTTCATTTGGTGATCAGCCTCGCCCTTCTTCGATTCCCGTTCATCCCTTAGAACAAAATGATACGATGTGGTTTTGTTGCTGGCGACATATTCGAGTGAGTGGTCGCTCTAGAACTTTCTGCTAGTGCTGCAAAAGTCGTGAAGAACAGTTTCAGGGGTTCGTTACTTCATGGTGCGCATGGCAACAACACAGATGGGTGGCGTGAAAAGAGAGTATATTTTAAAATATATATACGTATCTACGAAAACCTTTTACGCTATAAAAACAATCCTGATGTGTAACATGTCATTAGCGAAGGCGGGTGACCGATAACATGGAGCTCCTACGATCGAAAGGCTTTGTGAAGAGCGTGTGACGCGAAAATGTTACACTACCAAGGTCACCCTTTTACGCTTATCAAGCACACCCAACATTCTAGTGAACTAGGTTTTATGCCACAGGCGACTTAACGCGAAGCCTTTCACGCTTTGAAAGTGCATTGCTCTTAACTGAGGAACTGAGAACAAACAGCGAACAAGCCGCCATAGTTGCCTGCTACCACACACGCCTGGTGTCGAGTATGGCAACGCGCAACAAAGAGAAAGCCCGGCCAGTTTGGATATGTTGTGTACATCGTACGGAGATGGCCATTGAAAAGATATCGCCAGACTAAGTTCACGAACTCGGTGCTCTTGACACGTCGGAAACTGTCTCCTTTATGCAGTTTTGTAGCCATCCATTTCCATGCTGAGCGTGTCATCAACAGGCGACCCATGAGGGGGCGCTCTTACAAGGCCACTGCACTCACGCCTTTTTTGTGGGCTACCGTCAGTGCTATATAGACATGACATTCATCTATAGTCGCCTCAAATTGCGACAGCTCTTGGAGTGAGCGAAAAGGGCCATATAGGTGATTCCCCTCGGCGCCTGCATTAGAAAATCGGCAAAGTGGACGCATCAGGGCTCGCCGGCTCATCAAGCCGTCTGGCAGTGGCGCTGCCAGAGTTCCGAGTGCTGACAGTATTAACGGATGTTACACACACTAGCACGTCGAGAACGTTTCGTGTACATAGTTATTTGAAGGATTATCCTTGCCATTTTAGTCTAAGCATGCATTGCTTCGGGCGTTTCGTCCGAGTTTGTTGCGTCCCGTCGGCTTCGTGTGCGTCTGCAGCGCCCCCTTGCGTTGCCTACAGCGACGCATTGAGCGAGTGGATGACGCTGTCGTAATGACATATTTAAATTCCTACGTTCCAAAACTAATGAATCTCTTACAAACACTAACTTAGATTTTCTTATGCTTCGAAGAATGACATTTATTATACGCGTATATTAGCGAGTGGATGACGCTGTCGTAATGACACATTTAAATTCCTACGTTCCAAAACTAATGAATCTCTTACAAACACTAACTTAGATTTTCTTATGCTTCGAAGATTGACATTTATTATACGCGTATATTTACACTGGGAGCAAAGCAAGCAATTGAAGAGAAAGCTTTCGTGGGTTCGTTCACTTATAGGTTGAAGAAATTTTCGAAGAACGAACATAAATCACGGTAAATGATTAAGCAAGCCCAGCAGCCAGCACGTCCAAGCTGGAATATAAATTAATAACAACAACAATAATAATAACAATAAAATTATTATTAATCATAACGATAAATTGGTATTTTTCATTTTACGCCATGTGCAACATTTTTCTAGACATGTTCGTTGGCGGCCAGCGCATAACAAAAACGACACCTTCCTTACTTCTGAAGGATCCTTGATGGTAAATGCATGACGAAAGCGGTTGCGAAAATGATCACGAGTACCTCAGCAGGGTCCCATTCCCGTTAGGGAAGGTGCCGGGGAGGGGGAGCCTTCGATATGGAGACTAGATCAGTCCGACGTGGACGGCGTCACCGTTAGAAAAAAAAAAACGAAATTCGGAGGAGTTGCATGACCAAGTCCGCAGTTTTCTGTATGGGTTCCTGTATGAATCGAGCGCGCATATTTATTATTGCTTGCTTTTTTCCGGTGCTGAGAGCGCGCTCTCGTAAGTCGCGCGTGCTAGCCATTGCAGGCTGGCGACCTCGTTAAACGTCTACGGCGCGGGCAACATGACAACGAACACGCATAAGAGGAGTCGAGGTGGCGTAACTCTTTAGACATAAGCGTGCTACCTCTGTCGCCTATTCCTCAGTTTCAGAATTATTCAGCAGAGCTTTTGTGGACCATGGACGTATTGTTAAGTTGTAGGCGTAAGCCTGTCCTACTCGTCTTGAGAATATGTTCTGAGAATGTATTTTGAGAATACATTCTGAGAATATATTCCTAAAAAAATGACAGAAAAACCTCATGAACGCACTTGAGCGCTTTACCCTCAATGGAAGAGGCTCTTTCTTTTTTTTAATTCCACGACGTTGCCTCTCTCTCCTTCGTTGCATCACGCAGGCGCCAATCGTGGCAACTTTATTGCAGTCGAGTGCGCGACAATGTGGGAACATTTCGCAGTCTGACGTGCGGAGAATGATGGCGCTGCCTCAGTGGCTGCCGCGATAAATAAAAAAGGAAGGGTCACCGCGCTAACGCGGGCTTGGGAGCTGAGGCCGGTAGCAAGGACCTGGATATATATATATATATATATATATATAAGTGACGAGCTTCGGAAGTGTACAAGGTGAATGGGGGAGCGCACAGGGTCTCGGTGGGGGGCAACGCTCGTCCAGCGGCCTGCCACCGCGGTCTCCGTATCCCGACTGTCGGGTCGGCAAGCGCCATCATTTCTGCTGGCAAAAGGCGCTCCTCTCCTCCCTTCCGCCGCAACTGAAGCGTCGCGCGGTGCGCTCGTAAATTAGGCTTCGAATCGCTACGCCAGCGCGACCTCAGCGGGCGTCAACCTTTGCGACCCTGATGCGCTCTGTATGCATCGCGGGGACGTGATTGAGGAGCACCGCAGCCACGATGCCTCTGTCAAGCGGGGTGCGTGGATGGGAAAGGATAAAGAGGCTGGAAGTATGAGCGACGCGCTCAGCCTTGCAAGGGACTGTACGGGGGGGGGGGGGGGGGGGGGGGCACCGTGCGGGTTTGAGCTTTTATTGAGATGCACTTATATGCTAATTGTAAAAAGGATCGGACGATCAGCTTTTCTGTATCTGAAAATTACGAACGATTTTCACTCTCCTGCGGCCACCTTCTGAACTAAGTGTACATTGACGAGTATTTCAGTTGCGCATAAATGTGAAATGCAGTCGCAAAGCCGTCTTAATGAGTGGGAATCGTGTACCACAAATAGTCCCCCTTGCAGTTCCTTATCTAGTTCCCCATCTTTTCGGATGTGATTGAGCTATTATTAAAGAGCGGTATTTTCATCACGAGGGTTTCTCTGCTTGAAAAATCACCGTTAGGCAAAATATGCTTTCTCTGGTCGAAATACCTTGCCTAGCACAAAACGCAGTCAATTTATGATAACGTTACAGTTTATTTTTCTTACGCAATTTTGACGGACTTTACGAACGAGGAAAGACGAATGTTCAGATGCAATGAAAAACAAACAACACAGCGTTTTTTTTAGGAAGTATGCGCATATAAAGATAAAAGAACACAAATACGCACACGGACGCAACGCATGAAACACAATAGCCCCCGAGAAAATTAAAGAAAAATACAAATCACAAGAAACTGTGACCATAAAGAAAGAGTATAGGGATAAAGTCGTCACCGCTGGTCTGCTTACGCTTCCTTTATGTGCAAAATAAAAATAAAAACTAACGGCTTATTCACGCACCAAAAAACGTGGCAGCGATTACGTTCTTTCTGATATTCTGTCTTTTTTATGCTCGCTATTGTTGCTTCTTCATTTTAGTTCACTTTTGACACCTGGGATGTTTCCATTGGTGTGTTTCCTTCCAACCATATGAGTGTGGTGTTACAGAAAAATTAGTAGGTTCCTTGTTTTCGTGCCATTTTGTTTCGCTGGTAGTGTTCCATCGTCTGCAAGCTGTGCTATACATAGCGTAAGGAAAAAAAAAAGATATACCCCCAGTAACTAGGACTTGACCCGTCGGGGTGACTCAGTCAGCTAAGGCGTTGCGCTGCTGAGCACAAGGTCGCGGGATCGAATCCCGGCCGTGGCGGCCGCATTTCGATGGAGGGGAAATGCAAAAACGCCCGTGTGCTTGCGTTGTAGTGCACGTGAAAGAACTCCAGGTGGTCAAAATTAATCCGGAGCCCTCCACTACAGCGTGCCTCATAATCAGAACTGGTTTTGGCGCGCAAAACCCCGGGAAGAAGAAGAACTTGAACGGTCGAATGCAGTGGGAGCTGGTCCGGCGTAGATGGCCCGGGACTAGCGCTTGCAGCGTTTTTGCGTAACCGGCACATGTTTGCAATGCAAGCGGTATTATCACTTGCCTTTGCTTGGCTCCGTGAGCTCCCAAAAGCCGGACCTGCCCTGCTTCACGGCTTCATGTAGTGCGGCTGCCGTAATGTTGGCAACGTGTCTGTCCCATCTGAGGTCAGACGTCAACGTAACGCCTAAATACACATGTTGTTCAACATTCGCTAGTGATGAGCCATTAATAGTGTAAGTGAATGGAGACGGCAATGGTTCCAGATTTTTTCACATTATGGACATTTGCCGTTTAGCGCACCAGTATTCTAACTTACCAAAGGATGCAATGAGTTTAAGGTGGTCGGTGAAGCTGTTTTTTCTTATAAAGAAAGAAAGCTCGGCAGCATGTTACACTCCTGTAACACGTGAAGCCGAAAGCCTGCTGCACACTTGGCAATGCGCCGTATCGTATCGTCGCGTTGCTGCTTTCGCAGTTCGGCTTCTTCGGCTCGTTTACGACGCTTAGCTGCGGCTTCGCGCGCTCGTATATTGGGGTCAGACTCGCGCCAACGACGTTTCTCTTCGACATTACGTTGCGTCCTCTCAGCAGGGGAAAGCAGCAATCGCGGTCGAACACCTTTCTCCCGTCGCTTCGCCCGTCGCACCTCGTTTCTCGCTTGGCGAACATCCGAGGCCGTAGCCTATTTCCGAGGCCTACCCGCTGCGCTATACGCCAGGCGCCGGGTGAGCGTCCTCCAACGCCGCCTCTCTCGCTTCGCAGTCGACTGTCGTAGGGTGCCTCGATGTCCGCCTCCGCTACAGCGTAGAGACGCCGCTTTTTGTGAGCGCCATCTTGGTTCGAACGTTCCCGTTCGCTGGCACTGCATGGCGTGCAGTGATTGAGCGCTTTGGGTGAAACGCGCGGAAATTGGGCTCAGTAAATCCCTTTTGACGGTGGGGCTTGCACATATATTGTCAGTAACAAATAGGTGAGCCTTTATTTAACGCTAAATTTAAGCTACGCAGTTTGGGAGTTCCAAAGGCAAATTCATGCCTGTTCGTTTTTGTTTGCGCAGCACCAATACTTACGATGCTGCGTTAGCGTGAAGTTAATCTAGCCAATCTGACACATTTTCTCCAATGGCAGAGTACTGCGTAAGCTGCTGTGGCGGCGCTGCGCTAAGCGGCGGCGCTGGCATTGAGGCACCCTAGACTCGCCACAACCGCCGCCGCCGCCGCGTGACGTCAGTCACGCAACAGCTGTTTTTCTTTTTTCTGTCTGCGCGCATAGCTCGTTCCCCACCACCCGCCGCTCGCTAGGAGAAGGACACGTGTTTTTTGTGTGTGTGTGTGTGTGTGTGTGTGTGTACCACTTAACTAGACGCAGCGTTGTTTTTTTTTTTCAACTCCATCGCGCAAGGAGCCACTCAGGGCTTTCGCCTTAATAATTGCAGTGGTCTGCAAAGAGCTTGATACTACAGTCAATCTTTTCTGTAACATCATTTATGAAGATTAAAAATAACAGTGGCCCCAGGACGGAACCTTGAGGCACTCCAGAAGTTACAGGGTCTGTTCCTGTTTTAACACCTTCGAAAAGCATGAACACTGAGCAGTCCGTCAAAAAATCTTTTATCGATGCAACAACTAATCCCTCTTCGATTACACTTTTTAGTTTTGCGAATAATTTACTGTGACAAACGCAATCAAAGGCCTTTTATAAATCAAGTAAAATCATGCCCATGTGACCGGGATTATTGATGTTAAGTGCGAGTTCATGAACTACATCAGTTGGCTTGGTAATAGTGGACAAACCACTAAGAAATCTATGCTTATTAGGGGACAAGATATTTAATTTCTGAAGAAAAACGTTTATGTGTTTTAGGATATTGTGTTCTAACATCTTACACGACGTGCTAGTCAGAGATATGGAACGGTAATTTGGTACTGAAGATTTATCTCCAGATTTGCGAATGGGAATTATTTTTGCAGTTTTCCAGTCATCTGGTAGTAGGGACAAAGTAAGTGATTTACGGAAAATTAGCCCAAGATCCTTGCTAGACTATTCCGCGTATTTTCTAAGGAACTCCTTCGGAATATCATTAGGGCCATTGAATTTTTTTGGGACCGAAGCTAAGCAGTAAATTGAGTATTCCTGCATCTGTGACTTCAAAACGATCGATGCTGGATGGACAAAGAGATATGTTGAGGAGGAATGATACCGTTATCTGTAGTGAATACTGAGCAAAAAAAATGTATGCATTTGCTTTTTTTTTGTGGTCTTTCCTCGGGACTCGTGTGCGACGCCGTGGAATTGTTAGTTCGAATGTGTTACGATGGCTTTTAATAAAATAAGAGGAAGGTTGACGCTGATGTAGTATTGTCGGCATTTTTTTTTGTCTAAAGTCTGCTTCCGCGCAGTGTAGTTTGTATCGAATGGAAGGTTCACGGCTTATGTTTTTCACAACCCTGCTCAGCTTTTTTATTCTTTGCTTTGCCTGAATCACTTCAATTGTTATCCAAGGACTGTTCACAGTTGAATTCCTAAGTTTCGTTTGTATGAAGTTGGTAATATAGTGGATAACTGCAGATTTGAACCTGAGACAGAGAAGATTAGTGTCACCGACTGCGTCGGAATCTAGCTGCAGAAAAAAATCTCGTGTGCGAGATGGGTTAGCGCACTATTATCGTCTCCTCTTTTAAAATCGATTACAGTTGATCCACGCTGTTGACCTGCAAAGCTAAAACCGAGCGGTAGCAAGCAGACAGACATGCTATGGTCATATATATACCCTCAACTACATCAGTTCGAAACTGGGCCCGAATTCACAAAAACTTCTTTCGTTAGAATTTTTCGTAAGGAAAAATTTTAGCCAATCCGCATGCGAGACATATCATTAGCGGAGGCGACCAGCCAATGGCAAAACAAACATACGAAAGAAAAGCTTTGTGAATCTGGCCCCTGGTCTATTGGAAAGTTCTGACTAATAAGTATCAAGTCAAATATGTTTTTAGTTGTGTTCTGTGTGCGCGTTGGAGCTGACATGATTTTATGATAGTTAAAGTTCAACATTAGGTTTATTAGTGCGTCCGCGGCAATCGATGTGTGAGTAAGTGTAGTTAAATCAATGTCTGGAAGGTTAAAGTCTCCCATAAGCAGGGCACAAGAGGTGCATACGTGATGTTGCGTTAGGTTTTGAACTGTTATGATGCTCTCGTGACCGGATCACGGGCTTCGGTAAATGCATCCAAAAATATGGGGATGTCATCACAAAGAAGCCGGAAAAAAACGGCCTCGGCGTCTGTTACAACGGGAAGCCATACATATGAAAGGCATTTTTTGATGCGAAAGCATCAAAGGGCCCGTTGAGCGAAAAAGCCGGCGTCGGTATCAACGAAATGGCACCTAAATTCCCAGTGCCTGTGACGCTACGTCACGCGTACTCCTCGACGCAGCACAGCAGGCAAAAGGAGTCACCTGCTGCCCTGCTGGAACGCCAGGTGTTGCGTGATAGAAGAAGGCATCGCGCCGACGCCACGTTGCACTCGCTTCCGAAAGCCTGTGTTATCCGGGCGTTCCTTGTCCGCTTAAGCTCTTGCTTGCGTTCTAACTTCGCTTCGGTAATCGCTCTAAATAAATTAATATACGAGGGAAAATCAGAAAGGGTTCGCCCCTATATTTTTAACCCAAAATACGGTAAATACAGGTTATCACAGATATACGTACTATTCCACGTACCTTACATTATTTTTTCCCATAGTCCCCACACCGGTTTAGACATTTGTCCCATCGCAGCAGTAAATTTGAGATGCCCTTGTGGTAGAATACGTACGGCTGACTGTGCAACCACCGTCGGACTGCTGTCTTGGCTTAACGGCCTTTTGCGAACTCACATCACCACCTCACACTTCTCAAAGTGAGCACCTTTCCCCATACGTGGGCTACGTTTCCTTGGGGATTTCGAAGGGCATTCGTCCCTTGCTCTATAGAAAACGAGTCACACTTCGTTGCTCGTACGCCGTGGACGTGTGAAGCACAACCGCCATCTTCAACAACTGACAGCAGCGCCGGTGCGTGGAGCTACCGGCAGATAAGGCCGGGCCGGTCCAAGAAAGGTCCATTGCTGGGAATGGATGTGTTAACTTCGCATTTACAGCCGTAATCTGGCTGAACGTTGGCGGTAGTCAGATTTCGAAAAAAAAATTATAGGGTTTTACGTGCCAAAACCACGATCTGACTATGAGGCACGCCGTAGTGGGGGGCTCCAGAACGATTTGGACCACCTGGGGTTCTTTAACGTGCACTTAAATCCAAGTACACGGGTGTGTTCGCACTTCGCCCCCATCGAAATGCGGCCGCCGTGGCCGGGATTCGATCCCGCGACCTCGTGCTCCGCAGCCCAACACCATAGCCACTGAGCAACCACGGCGGGTGTGAGTTTCGAACCTAGGACCGCACGCTCAGAAGCCGTGTCTTAGCCACTGGGCTAAACCAACGCCTCCTAGGCAGCAGGCCTGTGCACTCTGCTTTATGACATCATGCTACTGGGACCGAAATTTCCATTGCCAAGCCCGGCGTGACGAAAGCGGTGACGTCAAAATCACCGCGGCTTACTCGGCAGCGTCCCCATTAGATACTATGGCAGTCGAGCAAGGTAGCATGACGTCACGGATCGAAGTGCACCGGCCTTGTGCTATCTAGGAGCCATTGGCCAAGCTTCTTAACGCACTCGCTTACCCGCGAGAAGTTCGTAACTCGAATAACCGTTCAATTGGCGTTCAATTGGACAATAATGCTTTCGCATTCACAACTTGAAAGAAGTTCTTAGGTGACCTCAAATTTTGATGAGCAAAGCGACGCCACCGCCACGGGTAGGTCGGTCTTTACGAATAGTGACGTAATTAGGAGGAACAACTTCGTCATCAAATATTTCGGAAGAAACTTCCGTAACCCCCACTATACAAGAATCTTGTTGGAAGAGAAGACGTTCCACGGCTTGTACATTGTTCATAACGGTTCTCCCGTTAACATTTACTATAGATAGGCCTTAGATTTTACGTGTTGACAAGTTTGGCGAGTTTGCAGCCTCATTGTTGCCTCGTCCTTTTTTTTTGGAGAGGGACATTGTCCTTCTTTTCTTCTTCCCAAATGAAAGCTAGATTAATAATGACCAATTTATCAAATGATAGCAATACCTTCTCGTTCTTCTCGCGATTTTCTTTGGCGGTATTCCACAGTTTCCTTCTTATGTCTCTGATTCTGGGCGACAAATGTTCTCCGATTTAAAAGTTGGCGTATTTAAGTTTGTGACCTTTTTTAAGTATGGCTGATTTCTGCGTGAAATCTATCAGTTTGCAAGTTACTGGTCTATTCTTGTTCCGTTCTGCTCTTCCTAGTATGGGTGCGAGTAAGAGGAATTCAGCCGAGAGTGCCCTGAACAACAGTTTTGTCCACTGTTTGTTCAGGAATTTCCCACGTCTAGCCGGTAATTTCTGGCAGGCCATAAAAATGTAAATTCGATCACCTACTCCGATTTTCTAGGTCATCGACTTTCCTTTCTAAGCTTTCGTACTCGCGCTTTATGTTGACAATTTCTTCTTGGCACAAGCTAACCTCTTGTTCGAGTCTTCTGAAAGCATCTAGTTTTTTATCTATATCTGTAAGCCGTTTTTTACTTGAGGAGTTTACCATGCGTGGCGATTCCTTTAATGAGGTTGCAATTTGGTCTAAGGTAGGTCCTGGATTCGTTTAGATGTCTCCACCCAAGAGCAGTAATTTTCGCTAGAGCACTTTGACCCGACGTAGGACACCTAAGAACCATGGGCGCGGCAGCACAAGAAAGGAAGGGTTGTCCGAGCACATGCATTTTTTGTATTGTCTCCTCACCTGCACAAGGAAGACGAACGGATTGTTACACGTCCTCATGCCTGAAGTGCCACCATGTCAAAGCATTATATTAACTAAAATATTTCATCAATGGCTTCACACATCTACTGTTCTGCCTGAAAGGAAAACATGAAAATGATTTATTTGCACAAATCTGGCAGCAGGACGTGACCTACAAGTTATTGTGTGCTGCAAATTATTGGAACATATTATTTTTACTAACCTTGCAGATTTTCTCGAGTCTTATTCATTTTTTCTCCATCACAACAAGGATTTCGCAAATAGTTATCATGTGAATCGCAATTGCTAACATTTACCCACAAAATATACCAGATACTTGACCGTTCTTCTCTTGAAGTTGCATCTTTCTAGATTTTTCAAAAGCCTTTGACTAACGTGTACCATAAATTTTTACTTTATACTCTAAGCAAATCAAACCTTGATCGTAACCTTCTAAAGCGGATTGAGTCATTTCTCGTTAGTCCTTCCCAGTTCGTAACGGCTAACGGTTATAACTGACCTCACAGCGACGTTCAGTCCGGCGTGGCCACGGCTTTGCCCTGGGACCTCCACTATTCCTTATATTATTGACTTACATCTGACAATGTAAGATCTGACCATGTATAAGAACTGACATACACTTATTTGCAGATGACTGGGTAATCTTCAGAGAAATAACTAATGAACATGATACTACCCTGCTTCAGACTGAGCTTAATTGGTGCTGATTGTGGAAAATGGAACTTAACATTTACAATTGTAAATTTGTGAGAGTATCCCGATCTAACGATAATCTACCTGTCTACTAGGCTAATAACGTTGCTTTAGGAACGGCAAGCTCATATAAGTGCTTAGTCGTGCATATAACATCGAAATTAACGTGGAATCATCATGTTGAGTATATAAGTAAGAAAGCAACTTCTTAATGGGATACTTGCGCAGTAACATTTCCCGTGCTCCATCTCCTATTGAAATTACTACTTTTTAAAACTCTTTTACGGGCGAAATTAGAATATGCTGCAGCAATAGGAGACCTCCTTCACGAAAACCTAATACAGTCCCTTGAACTAATCCAAAACACCGCAACTTGTTTTATTCTTTGAACTCCAACCATGCTGCCAGCGTATCTTCAATGAAATCAAATCTGGGTCTTCAGCCCCTGGCAACAAGTGGAAGTATTTCTCGCCTTTAATTTTTTCATAACCTGTACCAGCACGCTACTATTCATCCGACGTTCATTTCGCGACCATATTTCTCATCGTACTGATCATCAGCCTAAACTTAGAACTTGTGTTCGTTGCACTCGTACGACATGGTGCTTGCACTCATTTTTACCATGTACGTCGAAAGAATGAAATGAATTTCCCTCTGATATTGTTTCCATTAATAACACCTAATGCGTACAGGCAAGGTCTCTATAATGTACCGTCTGTCATACATGCACGTCAAACTCAAAGCTCCCCATAACGTAAGCTTAGTAACGTTAGTTTAGGTCACAGTTGACCGATATCTGGTGTTATCTGCCGCTTGAAACCGCCTGTAACCAGCTGTGGCAGGTCTTCTACAGATTGGTATATACATAGTACACATAGTAAAAAGTATGCGTGCATACTTGCTCAGGTTGTTGTAGGCACATCAACGCATCTGTTTATGTAGTTTATTCTTAAGCTTTACGGTCCCAAAGGTCACACTAGGGTTATGAGAGACGCCATACAGGAGGGCTCCGGCAACGTTTTGACCCCCAACGCTTTTTTTTAACGTGCACCAAAGTAGAAGAGCGTCTTTTCGATTTGCCCCCCAAGAAATGAAACCACCTCGCCTTTAATGGAAGCCGTGTCCTCGAGCTCAGCTGCAGAACGTCATGGCTACTAAACCACCGTTACGGGTATTTGTGTAGCAGAGAACAGAGCGGTGATGGGAGAGCTTCATTCAGAAGACATTCGCAGTATGGCGAATAATTCGCAGTGTCTAAACGTGTGCATTGATTTTTTTTCGATACTCTGGAGACAATGAGTAAAAAACATTCACTAGAGAGCCCACGTTGTCAAAACTTGGTGGACCTTAGGCTCCGCTAGTGTTTCCGGAAGTAGGTAGCTTTCAGAAGAAAAAAAAGAACCAAATAACGTAAGTACAATAGACGAAAATCGATTAAATATTAAAATAATGATGACACGCTGTCATACTAAATTAAGCCGATATATACTATACACGCACCTGGTATTGTAGTCAGCTACCGCTGCCAATTTTGCCGCTGCCGTTGTGTCTCTAGTGCACATTCGTACAGAAATTTTGCGGAATCGGACAAGTTGCATTTCAGTGAACATTGAGGAAAGGCTAGTTTCCGAAAAAGATGCTCAAGATAGATTACGTTTCCATCAATAATCAAACAAAAAAGGATATATGGCAAATCAGTTCTGTGGAAGCCCGCAGATGTGGAAATATGAGCATGGAAAAAGGAGATATGTGCCCCATACACTATGAAAGCCTTTCGTGAGCAAAAAAAAAGGAAAAGAAAAAACAGTATGCAAATTTTAGTGACACACCTCTTCTGCTGTCATGTGTGTTTTGTTGTCCACGCAGCCTGTAGTTTCACTAAACCATCCTGTTGGTGGTTCTTTCCGTCATTACACAGAAATGTGTTAGAAAAGTCGGCCTATATATGGGATTACAAAGATTTTGTCCTCGCCCGACTATAGTTTCAAGATACCAAAGAAATGAAGGAGTAATTGAAGCAGTAAAATACACAGCGGAATTTTTGTTTCTGTTCATGAGGTTGCTGCCAACTCTTAATAGAAGGCATAAAGCCAGAGTTTGTACTTACAAGAGGTGCCTCATAATCATAACTGGTTTTGGCACGTAAAACCCTATAATTTAATTTTTTTTTTACTTACAAGAGCAATTGTACTTTTATTTTCTCCGACGCGAAAAAATTAAACTCCCGCCAAATGCAGCACGGTTTCGGGCTTGCATTAACATGTATCGCGACATCACGGAAAGCTCAGGTGTTGGTCGCGATGCATCACGAACCTTAAACGCGCCTGTCAGTCAGCCCGGTCATGGGGGATCTGAGGCAGCACCGTGATCGCGTTGCCCAAAGCTGAATCCAGTAGGCCTTCAACAACAGCGGCGAAAGAGGTTAGGTGGCACTCCGATTTCCTAGCCGAGGGTTATCCCAGTGGACAGCGACAAGGACAGAATGCCTCGGGTGGCGGTACCCACCAAGCTTTTGCCGGTGAAGTCACGCCACGACTTGCGAACGCTCCATCAGGCTGAGTCAGTCGTCAGTGGGTCGTGATACCCTGCAACCAGATCCTACGACGTCCCTGGTGTAGCGAGGAGTCCTGCTGCTTCAAGCCCGACGCCGTGCAGCGCGTATCACGCGTTTTGTATCATTCGCAGATAATACAAACAAATATGAAACAAATATGAAACAAATATGAAATATTTGTTGGGCTCCCGAGGAACTAATACATCATACAGTAATTAATGGGTTGACAATTATCCGTTAAGGGTATCCGATAAAGCAACAGAAGTGTGTTGTGTCAGCACTCCTTTACAAAGGAGCGTACTGAAGTTGAATTGGTAACTCGCACTGCATATAATCGCATGTGCGTATATTACAGTAACGCAAAGAAAAGCAATGGAGGTTGCAGAGAACATAGGGTCAGAATAAAAAAAAAATTAGGAACTTTGGATAGGGCGGCCGCGTTGACATATAGACGGGGGGATTAGAAAAAAAAATTCATAGGCCTTTTTTTACGGCTTTGGGCTTAGGCCGCCATAGACTGGTGATGATTTAGCAAGTGCGTCTGCTATTCAGGATAAGTAAAAACATCAAGATAATGGTGTTGACTTCTTCTTCCGTGGTCTCAGTGCAATATACTGTGCGACGGTTAACACACGTATACATACGTTTTGTAATATACGTTCGGCGGAGCGTATTGGTATGTTCTTCAATGCTGCTTGTTCCTCCTTATTTTGGTTTCTTGGCGCCCCCCTGCTCGCCATGCGCCACCGATACTGGCCACGCGTCTACGAGGACGGTTTTCTGCGGCTGGAGAAACGGGCGCACTTTCTTCACGATCGAAGCCACGCGATAGGCCGGGACCTCGATTCGGCCGTGCTCGGGTCTTTTGGGAAATCTTCGCGTCCGTGTTCCGGCTGTTTTCTGGATATTCGCTAAAAGTGGGCGAAACTAGAAAGGAATGAAAAGCAACACACTCATCGTTGATCATGACCATGCATCTCACTTTTCCATGTGTTTCTTTTCTCTTTTTTTTTCTTTTTTGATGCGCAGAATGGCGTTATCACCTTCAAGGAGTTCATCCGAGCCATTTCCATCACAACAAAAGGCAACATCGACGAAAAACTCAATTGTGAGTGCCTCTTTATTATAACTTTTTTGATGCTGCCGACGCTTCGCGGAAGAAGAATTTAGGCGAGAAATGTGGGGCAGTTCCCTCCGGCAATTGCCCCGTCGAGGCTCGCTACTAGCGAAAAAAAAAAAACTAGTTTCTGCTTTTTTCTTTGATGTGCGTATCAAGTTTTTGTATCATGAGTGGCAACAAAAGGTATTAGCGATAATTTTATCTTTTTTTTCATTTCTACCTCTCCTTTCGTTCCTGATACGTATCCCATCTTCAATTTTTTTTTCTCAAGACAAATGGTTCGAGTGGTTGCGTGTAAACACTAGGGCTGGAAATTGCCCTGTATAGAGCACTGAGGAGTTGTTATTTTACGTCAAGAGTGAAAATAAACCTTTGGCGTGTATGTGCTAAGAAAATAGTCCTTCACTCATATAATAATGTATTTACAACACTCTTATAGGTGTTTTTCAGGGCATCAATGAGTGGAGTGAGTTACAGGCCATATTACATTGATTACCGGAGAAAAAAAAGAAGCAAATTCCGAAATTTTAGTTAGAAATAAATAATAATTTGGCAGTGATACACGGAGTATGCGACAACAACGATCAACCTAATATGATGACATATATCTGTAAATAGAACTGCACTCTCTTAAAAGGTCGTTGCAACGGTTTGGACAAATTTCGTAGACGCGTAGGCTACAACTACAGTAAAACATTCGCGCCACAACTTAAGTGAAGTGTCTCAAATTAAGAGTGCTACCGATGATTACAGGTTACCCTGCCTCCCTAGTTATGCTTTTCCTCCTCAACTCGTTCACCGACTGAACGGGGCTAAGCTTTGCCTTCACTGGCTCAGCGTCATGTCGTCTACATCCGGTTGTCTTGGAGCCAGCGCGCGAAGCCTCTCAAACCTTTCCGCTAGCGAGAGATGTGCTAGCAGGAAGCGTTGCGAGCGTTCTGTCGCAGCGCCGAGCGTATCCGCTATTCCGGTAAATGCAGGTGAGTTTCGCGTTTCGACCGATGGGCGGCGACGTAAACTAAAGCCCCTCCGTACTACTACCGCGCTGATGAAAGGGCTCCAACGTAAACGTGAGTGGCCTGCACGGTGGAGCCACCTGGTGGCGCACAGCTTAACCAGCCAAACACATAGCAAATATAACTGCTACCAAATGCAAAACTTTCTAAACATTTAAAACGACAACGTGTTCACGATTGCGCTGCTGCCAAAATTTCACACCAGCAGCAAAGTAGAATACGCTTGGTTACTGCTATATTATCTCTGTGCTTGTCTGGACTCCGTACCCGCCGTGGTTGCTCAGTGGCTATGGTGTTGGGCTGCTGAGCACGAGGTCGCGGGATCGAATCCCGGCCACGGCGGCCGCATTTCGATGGGGGCGAAATGCGAAAACACCCGTGTACTTAGATTTAGGTGCACGTTAAAGAACCCCAGGTGGTCCAAATTTCCGGAGTCCCCCACTACGGCGTGCCTCATAATCAGAACTGGTTTTGGCACGTAAAACCCCATAATTTAATTTTTTTTCTGGACTCCGTGCCACCAGGTGGCTGGGGGCACCCTGCAGGCTTCTCACGTTTGCGCCTCCACCCATCTGACAAAACGCCCAGTCCGCGGGCCAATACTCTCTATTCGGTTGTAATCCTCCGGCGGGAAGTGACGGCCGTCAACGCGTAGATGCTGGTGCCGATAGGATACCGACAACCAATGCTACAGCCACTACGCTCACATGTTGCTTTGCAGAGGGACATGCCACCGATCGCTAGATTTTCAGCCCACAACGCAGCATGGGCGATCCGTGGTGCTCGCGAAAAGAAAGCTCGAGACCAATACTGACGGCGCAGCTCGCGTCAATTGAATTTCTGAAATTTCAGTGTTTATTCCATCCAAAAATTTTCAAGGAAGGCCGAACTTGGGCTCGAAAAAAAAAAGTCGATCTATTCACTCGAACAGCTTCGAGGCCCCGTTTCCATGGCAGGCAGTGACAGCGTAGGAATTTATAAACATTTTTGACACAATGTCTACTATACTATAACACGCATGCGTTAATAATATAAAAATACAATATTCCTAAAAATACAGTAATATTACAATGCAATATTTGTTGTGTTTGAAAAAAATGCCCATCGCAAGGTCATTTCTGTGTCATATCGGCTGTTTAGTTTATTTTTTTCAGCTCAGCTTTTCTTTTTCTTTTTTTATCGCATGGAGCGTATAACTCTATTCAGCCTAAGTTGCTTTTCTGATGGGGTGGAATTGCCCGACATATTGCATTGTATAACAAGGTAGTTAAACCTTTTCACTAGTATTTATTTGTGCCCATTATGGTACGTGTTGTAATTGTTGAATTGAAGCCAAGTAGTAGGAAAGTTATGTTTGCTTAGGAGAAATCCTAAGACTAGCACCATTTCAAGATTTCTGTCCGGAAAATCTGCTTAAGAATGCATTTGCAATCCAGTGACGATCATGAGGAACTGATGGAGGGTCACTTTTGGCAAACTATTAATTGAAGCACCAATATATTCAAAGCAGATTTTAATAACAGTTATCTTTAAATAGGTGTTTGGTTTGAGATTTACGCTAAGCACACATACTTTTACTGCTCCACTTGGAGTTTACAATTACAGCATGCGCCATAAAAATGAATATTTAACGAGTTATTAGGTAATTTTTTAATTATCTAACGGGACGTTGCTCTTTCGCATGCAGGAAATATCCGCCTCTTCTGGGAATTCACCTGGGATCACTGAAGCGTGTTATCTGTCAAATGGGATTAAAAAAAATGAAACGATGTTGTCCGTGCGCTCTTTTCCAAAAACTTGCTTGGTTTACCGTTCTTCTTTAGTTTTTATGGTGAGTTGGAGAGATATAGAGCGGCGAATGATAAGCAAAGAAGTGTTCGCCTGTCCGATCATGCATGTTTACTTCGGAGTGTGAAGTGTAAGATGTTGAGGAAATCTACGGGCACAGGTGAATGCTCACTCGCCTATGTGTGAGGCAAACGAACGTTCAATGGTGGCAAAATTAAGGACAAATAAATTTTGGGCTGTTACGAGACAAAACCACGACCTCACTATGAGGCACGCCGTAGAGGGGGACTCCGGATTAATTTTGACCACCAGGTTTTTTTAGCTTTTGCCTAAATCGAAGTACACGAGTGCTTTTAAATTTCGCATTCATCGAAATGCCGCCGAAGCAGCCCGGATTGAACCCGTAACCTCGAGTCCCGCAGGAGCAGCACAACAGCCACTAAACTACCACGGTGGGTGCGGCGAAATTGGGTGACGTCTGAAAATATAGCCGGAGAAATGATTGGGTGGATCTTATGGTTTGCGTCATACGTTATGTTCTTAAGATCTCAGACGGATTTAATGGGGGCACAAACTTGGCAGTTGAGTAAATAAATGTCTGCACAAAGCAGAAACTAAAGTCACGTGGGCACACGATCGCAAAAACATCGGCATAAGTTAGGGGCGTAATGCTTGGGGTAGGATTTTAACCTTGAGGACTAGTCCGGTACCTTTCTTTAGTATATCGCCATAGCGCTGCAGTAATCTAAAAGTGAGTCATGCGTGCGGGATACGTCACATAGCTGGTAAGTGACCTTCTAACGCACTTCTTCCCTTTGAAAATAAACGGTGGGAAAAATCTGTCAACCGCCAAGCCTGACATCAACAAAATATAACAAAGAAGCATTACCTATAATAGTACCGGCGGTTTTTGTTTTGCACCTTGCCCCGTGTACCTCAAAAAATCAGAATGACGTACATAACTATTTGAGGTGTCATGACGTCTCGAAGAGGCTATGACTGAAGTATGCGCGCCTGTTACGCCACAGGGGCCTTCAACCTGTACGACCTGGACAACGACGGGTTCGTGACGCGGTCCGAGATGCTGGACATCGTGACGGCCATCTACGTGCTGCACGGCAAGGCGGGACCCGCCGACTCGGAGGCCGCCGGCGCGGATAACCCGCGCAAGAGGGTCGACCAGCTCTTCGCAAAACTGGACACCGTAAGTTCCAACGGCTCCTATAGGGTTCGATGGTTGTGTTGCTCTTTGCCGTAGTACTAAAATTGCTTCAGTGAGTGGGCCAGATTTATCTCCGCGATAGCATATTTCAACCCTTGTATGCAGCTCTTGCGGGCTCTTGTACTGCGCTAAATAGGTAAGCTGTATGCATCAGAATGTCCCTGCAACGTCATGGTTCCTCTTAACATTACAACTGTTTGTAACATCGGGGTCCCTTGTACCATCACGACGTAGTTTACCGTCACGGCTGCTTGTAACATCGTGCTCGATGCCTCGTAAACGAAAATAAAGCTTCGGATGAATTTTGCCGCTTGCAGGGGCACAAAGTGATAACAGTTCACATTGGTGTTCAAGTGAAGACCTATTTTAAGCGTTGCTTATGTAGTCATTCGTTCAGTTGTTTGACTGGCGCTGCTAGACCATGAGAAACAGTGCTTCGCAATAGAGCTGTTTCTTCTCAGTCTGTGTTTGTTCCTTTTTTTCTGCCTCTCTAGCAGGCTCAATGCTCACGAACGCCACACGAATGAGAGAGAGAGAGAGAGAGAAACATGCTTCAATGAGATGCTGGAGATGTTTGCCTGGCTATTCGCCTGACGTGCTACTCCAGGTTCTGGGTAATGATTATGATATATACAGTGATAAACGCACACACATATTACACAATTTGCGAAGTTTCGTTAAGGCTCGTGGCCCGCAAGAACATCAGCAGCGCTTTCGTGGCGCGTAACGAGCAGGTGGTGCTTTGCCATGGGCCTAAGAATATGCCGCATTTCCCAGCTCGAGTCCTATTTAAGGTGTAATGCCCCCTTCAAAGACTGTCTCTCTGACGCGTAGCGGCAGCAGTCACGCAGAACATGTTGCAGGTCTTCAGGGGCGTTACATTGAAAGCACATTGGCGAGTCAGTCAGTTTCATCTTGCTCTTGAAGTAGTTCCTGTAGGCGACGCTTTTTCTGATGTGGTGTAGGCATATTTGGTCTTGTCTACTACAGCCACCTGGCATGTAGAAGTCACAATGAAAGAAAGGTTATGCTGATGCGATGTTTTCCGGAAAATAATGTTAAGCGAAGCATCTTTAATGACGATGCACGTTCTATAGATGTCTCAAATTGCAACATCAGACTGCGACACCATTTTATTCGTGAGGCAGCCGTCATCGTAATGATCGTGTGGTCGTTTTGTTTTTATTTTTAAAATATTGTCGCGACGTCGGAAACTCAAGGGACAAACGAAATGCACTTGTCGGCCGAGGCAGTAACAAGAACGGATGGTTTTTTAATACCGCGCGCTAGTCACTGCTTCTTCTTCTTCTTGCTCTCTATGTTTTTCACACGCGCCGATATGCCTTTTTAGGTCGTTGTCTTTGCCGCACTAGACAGGCGGAAATATGAAATCCATGCGGTGGAAAGGTTAGCATCATAGGCGATGATGGCTACTCCTCGCTTTGCCAAAACAGTACAAATCAAAGTTAAGTGGGCTCAAAGATACGAACAATATAGAACACTAAAATAGTCACGCTCTCGTCGCCCTGCGTGGGCTTGTCGTTGTCGTCGTCCCCTACGTGTCAATGCTACCATACCGTCACCGCCGCTGTCTAAAGCTGAAAGACGGGAGAGTTTGTTGGCTGAGTAAGCACCATCAGACAGGCAGCAAAGGCGGACCAGTATCTTCAGTCCTGTCTACTTGTTGATTTATTCTTTAAGGATTTTTATGGCTGGAAATTATGGGTCATCGTTGTCATGATATACATGTCTTTGTCGCAGTCCTCGTCATACCTGGTCATACAATCGTGGTAATTATTGTTTCGTCTTATTTATGCCGCCGTAGTCATCATGCTATCGTACTTGTCATGCTGTCGTAGTCGTCATGCCACCTTCCTCTTCATCAACTCGTTACTTTTATCTTGTCATCGCCGTCATGCTGTCGTTGTCGTCATGACGCCGTCGTCATTGTCGCGGTTTTCTCGTTTCGTTGCCGGTATCGTCTTCGTTGCTACCGTGTCTTGGTCACATGTACGCTCGTGTTACGCACAATGGGTAGCCTCGTATGGACACGTTGCGCCATCTGGTAACAAGACATGGAGAGAAAACTCAAGGGGCAATATAAGCAAGCATTCAGCTACTTGCAAGAGGGAAAGATTGAGACAAAAAAAATATGGTTCGCACTGAAAGAACTTACGCTGCACTGGTTACGAACATGTAGAAATTGCCAAAATGTGGGGAGAAATGTATTGGCGTTCCATTTGCTTTTGTGCTTCAATGCATAAAACAACGTTTTGTTAAGAAATTAACTGGAGCGCCAATGCATTTCTCCGCAAAGTTCGGGAATTAATATCTCGATACTGATGTTATACTGCGAATTTGTTCCAAGTGGATCCGCGTTGCGAACTCCACGGCTAGATTTAGCAAGTTGCAGTATGGGCTATAAGGTAATTAGTTAAACTTAATTATTTTTTTGTTGATTAGTGGATTATGCATTTCAATATTTTTTGCAAGTAATGTTCGGCTCTTCGAGCAGACCAGCTCATTAACTAGAATTGTGCTAGCTGCCACAGGCAACCTTTAAACATTTCTGAAAGTGAAACATCCGGTATTTTAACCTGTTATTGCTACCAGTCGGAAACGCGCGCAAAGGAAGCGCGGATTAGCACCCGCACTGTCAGAAATGGCCCGTGTTCTGAAATAGTTCTTACACTAGAATGGTTCGTTAAAAAAATTCAGCGAATCCTGATGCTGGACGTAGTGTTAGGAATGGTGACCGGCCAATGGCAAGAAACACCTATGAACGAGGGCGCGTAGTCACAAAGCTTTTACAGCGGAGCTGTATATGTCCAGGGTACCATAGAATTTTCGTGTCGGCACACAAAAACTATCATCATCAATGGCTCATACCCCCGTAAGCAATGGCTCATAGTCCCGTGAGGCAGATGCTACAAGCATTCAGCAAAGTGAAGTGAACAGTGCTTACATTCTTTGGAATCACGCATACAGAATACAGAACAGCAAGTCGAAAACTGTGATCATCAATGGCTCATACCCTCGTAAGCAATGGCTCATACCCCCGTAAGGCAGAGGTTACAAGCAGTCACCAAAGTGCAGCGAACAGTGCCCCATCGAATATCGTGCCCGAGAGGTGGACCGTAAGTGGCAGGCCGGACGGGACGATGCGTGTCGGGAATCGGAGAATGCGGCGAAGACACGCAAAAGTCTCTTCGATGTCAAAATGCAATGTCGAAAGGTACATGGCTACTCACTTTGCGTGGGTTAGTTTCGGTGGCACTACTCCTCTGGTGGTTGTCGGTGATTTCAATGTGATGTTTCGGAACCGAAAAGGGAGTGGTTTACGCGTTTCGTATTGGATACATTTCGCTTGCGATACCACACCGATCCGGCCCGAAGCGACCACCCAGAGGCGTACGTGCATCGATTTGACATTATCAAAGAATATGTCTGCAGTTGTGAGTATGCCGATCAGTGTTTATCATAGCGACCACAAAGCCATTGTGGCCGTCATTACTCAGTAACAATGAGTGATGCAATATAGTCTTTACCACACGTTTTCTAACCACGACGTTTACAGCTCCGCTGGTCATCGACCTTCGCAGGGTGGAATTACCTTGATTTTTATCGCACATATCCTTTGCCATCGGGCGCTCCCGTTTGCTTATAATTTGTCAAGCCTAAAAATTGGCTGAAATATCATTTTTTCGAAGAATTCAAGCGTAAGATCATTTGGTGAATACGGGCCGAGAAGCTTTGTGAATTCAGCCCCAGAATTGTAACCCACAACAGCAACAACACTTGCGACAATGTATGAAGAATGCCAGAAAAATATTTTAAAATGTAATGGGGATTTAACGTGTTTATTGGGGGTGTAAATCAAGCTTCCGTATGTTAAACTGCTCAAAATATAGACTCACGCACTCACGATGTGATGGCAGTCCTGTCGACGGACGTCTTCACTGGGCCTATATTGACGAAAAAGCCCTTACGTTAGAATTGTTCGTAAGAGCCAATTTCAACCAATTATGATGGTGGACATATTATTAACGAAGGCTGTCACACAATTGCAAGGAGCATTTACGAACGAACGGCTTCGTGAATTCGGCCCCTCCATCACTATAAAAGCTCTAAGCTGTAAATGAAAATTCTGCAGATCAAAAATGCATGCTAGAATCTATATGGGAAGTGAAACGTTCGTGAAGCGATTCACTCGCACACACGTGTGCGCTCTCACATATTTTCGCGGTCATGTGCTGTGACGCGCACGTGCTCTTGCGCACTTGTGCTACGTCACGTGACGCGTGAGCCAATCCTCTCGAATAGCTAGCTGGCGTTGGCACGAGAGCAATATCCACACGATTGTGGTTCATTGGTTAGAGCTCCGGGCGGTTCGATCTTACCATAGGACGCATAATTGTATTATTTTCCGTCAGAGTTGCACTATTCGTCTGAAAGCTACACACAGTACCCACGGACAGCAAAGTTCGAGAGGGTTCGCTAAAAAATCTTCGCTTTAAGGCGTGACGACTATGCAACAAGAGACGGAGAGCGTAATGATAGCTATACCGTCAAGAGATAGGTGGACGGGGATACTGATTCGAGGGAAGTTGTGTAATGCGCACAACGGATTACCAGTGGCCAATTAAAATAACAAAATGAGTGCCAAGCAGAGAGAACATACTTGAGCAGGGCATAGTCTTAGGATGGGTGATGAGAGTAGAAATTTCCAGGCATAGGACAGAGCTGACCTACGCAAAAATTGAATGAAATCTAGAATTAATTAGGAATGGTTTATTTGTTACAAAAAACAGAAGATACAGATAGTACATTGTGTAGAGGAGAGTTCACCGGGGTCCTCAACAGGAAATAAAAAGAATTTATGCATTAAAAGCCGCACAACAGGTATTAATGAATATGAATGAACAACAAAATCAAGCCAGACTGTAATAACAATTCTGAAACATATATATGTAGTAGGTAAAAACACAGAAGTAAGAAAAATTCACATATAACAGTACAATTACTACACGTAATACAATATACAACTGAATGTAAAAATTATCGCTGAATTTATTGTAAAATATATGCTGTAAGTGATAATTTAAAACATGGGGCTGATTATTTTAAAAATTATGGTAAATTATTTCATTATTTAATTTCTGTGTATGCTCAAGTCATTTGTCCATTACTAGTGTGAGCTCTGGGAAGTAAAAAGATGTTTATAGGCAAATCTCCTAGGAATATTGCTTTTGACCGGGTAAACATCAATAAAGTTGAATTGTAGCTGATTTGTTACTAACTTATGGAAACACAGAAGCAGGTTAAAACAAAACAATTGCTCCACTGAAAAAAACCTTGTTATCATGGCGCAAGTAGTCTACACTCGTGTAGTTAGACGGAAGGCACACCGAACTAAATACTTATGTGACGTCTGAGAAAAGCTATTTCGTCGAACTCGATGTGCCGCAGTCCCACTGGCACTGTTACGGGTGGTCGGATACTGGACGCATTGATTCGCGAGAAATATGAAAAAGACCACATGCGGGTTCTTTGCATTATTGGATAACGGTGAGAATCACGGGCCCGATTCACAAAGCTATTCTTTCGTAAGTTCGCTTTGCCATTGGCTGGCCGCTTTCGCTAATGATATGTCTGGCATCCGGATTGGCTGAAATTCTTTCTTGCGAACAATTTTAGCGGAAGAAGTTTTTGTGATTTCGGGCCCAGATGGAAAACGTTGTTCAAGAGTTAGGTTACGGCAACTGTATTAAAGGAGTGCCTACCTTTTTATGTGACGCAGTATTTATAGCGAGAAGGCGGTTGGTGTACTGTTAAGATCCGCAGCCACTGTGGCAATGATGTTACCAGCTTAGTAATCGTCCTTCCACTACTCTGCAGGCAAAATTTGTTATCTTCGAACATACACATGGTCGATTTAACGAACAAAAATCTTACGACAGCGGCAACGCGACAAAGACGTTTTGAAAGTAGCGGTGGGGAAATGTTGCGGCACTGACTGCACCAAACACTTTAATGCAGATTCGAGAGTCGCAGCATAACGATCTGCTCAAATGCCATCCGCCATGGCAGACTATATTTTGTTAGTACCGTTAGATTAAAGAAGAGAGTCTGAAGCTACATGTTGACTTTGAACGTACTCTGCCGGTTCACACAACAGTAACGCCGGTATTTGCAACTGATTCAGTTATATTTGTTGCCTATACATTTGCTGTCGTTTGCTATATATATGCCTATATATATGCCTATATATTTGCTGTCGTTTGCGCATGATGTTGAGATTTTACAGAGCCCTGAAACAGTTGATAACATAGTTACGAAGAAACCAGAGAATGTGTAGGCATTCTTCAAGGAATGTCCTCCCACCAGAATGTTTCGAAGGCATTCTGTATCAGCGCAGTTACGACGACCGGAAGTGTCCTCTTGCTGATTTCCAACTTTTGCATTATTCTTGGCGCACTGCAGTCCGCGAGTATTTGCTCCAAATAAAGACAATGCTTGTCGCCGTGACAAAAAAAGGTGTTGCCACATTCTTTATTCTATTTCTTCCGTTCCCCTCTCTTTCAGTCCCTTCGCTATTCGTTTATGGCGCAGCTGTTTCGCTATATCTGTGTAGTATTATTCAGAATACAAGGAATCCAATGGAAGGAATGCCGGGTCTCGTTACCACGCCATGTAATACGCTCATATCCACTTCGGTGAAATCCGCTCGCAGTTTTTATACGTTGAAGACAGTCCTAGCACCAGAGAGTGATACTACAGACAGTGGTTTTGAAAACAACAATTATGTTGCTTAATGTTAGCAATGCGCGACAGTTTATCTTAGCCATATGCAAACAACTTCTACATGTCTTGCAGCTTTGACTTTGCGTACCCTCTCTCTCTCTTGAAGCTTTGCCAGTGCTAAAGATTTGTTAATGTATTAGGTTCGGAGTGTGAGCGCCGGAGCTCACCTTTACGCTCGAATGCGGCTGATTACCCCTCAGGGAGCAGTCGTGGTTGATATAAGTTACCTACGTTTTCATTGTTCATTGCTTTTTTTTTCGGCATTGTGTTCGCTCACGTAGACGCTTGCGTTTCGCGAACCGGTACTTTTTGGGCGTGAAACCTAGCGCCTGTTCGATTTACATTAGGTTCACTACACTACGCGCACCTGTTCACGGTGCACTGCAACACAACCCTCGATTCGCCGACGCAAAAACGCGTAACTGCACCAGGTCTATCGCATGCGATACGGTGCAAGGAACCTCCGCACCTGCTAACCGAGATACTAGCCTCATGTAGACGATGGTTGCCATACCGTTGCCGCCAGTGTGGGCGCTTCCAGATGACACTAAATGCTGTCCAACCTCTTCGACAATGGTTGAGCTTTCTACAATGCAATGAGCCGAGCAACTTTCGTTAATTATCATTATTCAACGTCACAGAAACATTCCATAGGTGTGTTGAAAACAATACTACGTCAATTCAGTCGCAACGCTCCAAATAGCGTCGATACCTTGCCGCCTCCATACTCAAAGAAACATATGCAGAGGTAGCGATCACTGAACGTACAGTTTGCAGTAGCTGTTAAACCGAAAGAAACACGATACGGCACCATGCTCTTACAACAATGGAGAGAGCGCTGCAGATGTGATGAAAGTTTGCATGCCGTTTAAAATGTGTTCAGCGCGTTACAGCAGCGGACACAGAAAACATTAACAGCATAAGACTTCAGCGAATTATCTACTTCGCGTAGCAATGTGTTACTATTATTATAGGCATCACCATCATAATCACCAAAGATGTTCCAAGGGTTCGAAGTAAACACACGCACACACTCTCTCTCTCTCTTTCGTTCTCTGTGGAGAACATAAATTTATTTTATACAAGCGAGTGCGAGATGAGGTTTGTAGTAGGTCGGAAACGTCGCCTTGATAGCTTCTACGAGGGCTTCTTATTTACCGTAAAAGTTCCACTGCGTGAACTCATATGCTTTGTTGTTTCTGCTCTCCAGGATAGTGTGACGGTTTCGTCGGGATTCCATTGAGTTCACTTATGTTAGCACATATGGTAATGTTTCCCAAAATATTATCCCATCGTTGCACTCGAACATAGAACTTTTCTGATAAACTGAAGCAGTTCTTGCAGCCCAGTGTTTTGCGACACTCCTGCAATGGCTAACAACATTGAGCCGTGTGATTTGGAGAGAAAATTGAACTTGAAGAGCAAATTGCGCGGAGCCCGATATCTCTCACTAAATATTTAGTTGGAGCGTTAACTCAAGTGTCGGAATTGACAGTCAGGCACTTCGTGCTCCTTCTTATCGCTCAACTGGGGAATATGGGAAGAGCACCAGCGCTCATTCATAGGTATTGCTTGCTCCGGTCTGGGGACGACGCAGGACGCTGACGCCCGCATCAGCCGCGAGGAGTTCTGCGAGGGTTTCAAGACGGACCCCTGGATCCGGCGCGCCCTGCTCAACGCCGTCTCCATGCCGGACCAGCCCAAGAGCCTGCGCAGCTTCTCGACCGCCTCCTCTGAATGACCCGCCACGGTGGCTCGTCCGCCTCCGCATGGCGGGCCGGGGTCCCGATCGGCCGTCCCGGCTGCGCACGGCCACCGCGGCTGCGACCGGCGTAGACAGCGCCGAGTCTGGCCCAGCGCCCAGCACGTGGTCGCGGCCTCGGCACAACACCACCGGCGTACGGCAGCGGGCTCTGCGTCTGCCGGCGCCGGCGACCAGGAGCGCCGAGGAAGCACTGCCGCGCCGTCGGGTTTGGCCGCTACTGTTGCGGCGGGACCCGGTCGCTGCGGGGGATTCACCCGCTCTTCGGCCACGTCTTTCTCGTCGGGCCGCGGATCCCTCTGCAGCGGTGACGGAACAGCCGCATTCGAAAGGTATAATGTCCCCTGCAGCCACTGCCTGTTGTATGTCTTTTCCAGTAGCTTTGCCAAAGTTGGGCTCATGATGTGTAGCTGGCGGCGGATTATGCGCACCTAAAGGCTTCGGTGCAGACTGCAATGTTGTCAATTATCTGGGAGTTAGCTCTGTGGCGGCGGCCACATTTACATTTTGGTTGGGGGCTGCATGCAACAGCGCTTTCGAGAGCACAATAAAGATCCCTAGGTGGTTAAAATTAACCCGGAGTGCCACTTGGCATCTCTTACAGCTCTACAGTGTTGCTTTTGAACGTTAAACGGAGTCAATGAGAAATTGCGCAGAAAACATCACACATCGTTTATTACATAAATAAGCGAAGCTTAAATTCTCGTCATTTCGCGAAAATAGTTTCACGTCTAGTTTTATAATTCGCAGGTCACGTGCGGCTGGATTGTCTGCACTCTGAAAGCGTTTGAGAGCCATCTCGCTCGCACCTTCGCCGGCTAAATTTGCGTACCGCTGGATTGAAACTAGATGTAGAATGCGTGTGGCGGCAGTGAGTAGTTTGACTCCTGGACTCCACATGTGCTCTGCAGCCCACACATGCACGCTCCTGCACGCCTCTGCGCCTGCCACAGCCTTACTTGTATTAGAGGAGCGGAATGGATCAGCTCATCCACCTCAGGAGTGGGAAATGGTCCAATTATCACCATTCCGAGGAGTTAAAAGGAGTGGAATTACGGTGATGTCCACTCTCCGGAAGGCAGTGGGAATGTAATGGAGGCCGGGCCCCACTCCACCACTCTGCTGGGCAGCCACAGGCGACCGGGGTAAGCGATAGCTCGAGCAATGCGTTTGAACTCGAATGAGTTGTCCAGCATATTAGTCATTTGAAGTAGCGTTTGTAATATGGCTGGCAAGGGGTGAGCAAATAATTTTTGTCAGTGCTGCGAGTGCTCAAAGTTTTACAACGCGAAATACGCTCGCATAAAAGGACGAAGTACACAAGGCCGCAGGGCATGATCCAACTAGAGCGGAACACTCAGGGGCTGATTTCACAAACATCTTGTTCGTAAGTGATCTATGTCATTGGCTATAAAATACTCTTACAAACAGTTCTAACGCAAGAACGTTTTGTGAATACGGCCCCAGGGGCCGAATTCTCAAAGCTTTACGTTTGTACGTGCTTCTTGCCATTCGCAAGCCGCCTTCGCTAATAATACGCATAGCACTAGGATTGGATGGAGTTTGGCCTTACGAACAACGCTAGCATAATAGCTTTTTTGTGAATACAGAACTAGGGCTCACAAACACAAGCGGCCGTATTCACACAAAAGACACTTGCGCTAGGATTGTTCGTAAAAGCAGCTGTGAGCCAATCGTGACGTTGAACATATTGTTAGAGAAAATGAGCGCGGAGAATGACGAATATTACTTCCGAACGAAAAGCTCTGTGAATACTAGCAAAGTTATTTTACTTCCCCTTGTGATGATAAAATTCACAGAAAAGTAGTTTGTCCTATAGACTCGTGTAAGGACCGCACCCGCGTAAGGGCCGCACCCCCAACTTGGCAGTCCGAAATTTGAAAAAAAATAAAAGAAGCAAACGTGTTCGGCGCCAGATGTCGCGCGCGCGTCGGGCGAATCCCTTGCTGTAGAGATCAGCAAGAGACGATTAGAGTACTGGTGGAAAAAAAGTAGGGAAAAGATGGATGCGACCTGATCTCTTAAAATCATAGGCAGCGGTACAAGGTAAATTTTTGAAAAAGAAAAATAATGATAGGTATACAAAAATGCAAGATAAAGAACATGTATAGTATACCTGATTAAATCAAGCAGGCTAGGTGACTATTTGTCGCCGCCCCGTTTCAAAGGGGATGCCAATAGATCATCATCATCATCATCATCAATCCTCGCCCGCTGCGCATTTCTGAGTGCTGTTACTAGATGGCGTGAGCTGGCGTGTGCACAAGTCGCCAGCTGCACCGACACCATTTTTACCAGAAGGTGAGGTCCCGTGAAAGGGCCGCTGCTTATCAAAATCGTAATAAAAAAAGTGCGACCCTTACTCGAGTCTATAGGGCGTGTCTTCGCCCTCATGGCCACAATGGCGCGATCAAGTTTCAGCGCAAGCACTTTGTGCACGAAGTGTCTTGCGAAGGCGGTAGCAATCGCAAGCGGCGAATGAGTGCTTCGAAGTTTGCGCTCCGTGGAAAACAACACCTTTAATGCCACAAATTTTGAGCATTGAGAAACGTCCGTTACCTATAATTACCCACTTCTTCATTTAGGCGACGCTGGAGCTGATGGCGCAATAAGAAATTCACAAAGAGCACACTTGTAGATCTTGGGCTAGAATGAGGACTTGTACGTTTCGTTAATCTTTTTATATTGCCCTATGTCGTTGCTCGTAGCTAAAGCATGCTTATTTTCGGCTGGCCTGAAGTCATCGATAACCTGTTGGGATGTATGCATGCGCCTTATAAGGGAGGGGGAGGGGGGGGGGCGCTGCTATGACTAAGGTGGATTAGTAAATCTCGTTTTCTTGTAATAGTTTTTTCTCTGCATAACAATATTCCGTCTTCCGTCTGAGTGCGTCGTAATGAGTGCTATTTGCTTTTGCGGACTTGTATACATGGTAGAATCGTTTTGAGCCATTCATAAAGAAGTGGCTGTAATTCTTATGAAGATGTCACTACTGCTTTCTGACGTTTAAATAACGTATCGTTTGGGGCTGCCTGATTTGTTCTTCCTATGCAAATTTGTCTCACGCGCTGTGCTGCTGCATTCAGATAATATCGTGCACTGTATCTGTGCATCAGACTGTCAGATCGTGTTAGCTTCACATTTGCAAGCTGAATGCGAAAACATAGTAATTGCATGTAGAAAAATGTAGTAAATATGCGGGAGGTAATTCATTCAAAATATGTTAGCTGATTTATTCTTTGTTATAATCCTCAGAACATATTACTGCGTTAGCTTCTATTCGGTGTTCCTTTGCTCAATGTGATGCAGTTATCGATACCAGCCGCAGCACCAAATGAAATATACGCCGCCATAGCATTCGGTCCATGGCCTCGCCGAGCTCAACTGCATAGCAAATATTGGCCCTACATTCACAAAGCCTCTCATTCGTGAGTGCTGACTGCCATTTGCGGGCTGCTTTCGGTAATGATTAGTCCATCATCACGTTTGGCTGGCATCTGCTATTACGAACGTTTCAATAGTGCAAGTGCACTTTTTGGAGGGGGGGATACGGGCCCTTGTCTATATGACGTATCATCTAGAGCACTGAATGGAACCACGAAATGCCGACGAAGAGAGGGCGCCGTTGGCGTAACGCACGTGCTTGACTTGCGTTGTTTCGCTCATAGGGATGACACCAAAAATTCGGTTTCTCAAGCCTTTTGCTCATCGTCTCTTCGAATGACTATATTCTCTGCGTAAGGAAAGCAATAGAATCGATGGAGTCAAGCAGTAGCAGAGGACTAACGTATGGGCCGTAATTGCTGTACTGCTAATCTTGCCGAAATGGCAGAGTTCTTTTATACCAGCTGCAGTGCCTCGGTATTTATGGCGCCTTGCTGCTAAGCACAAGGTTGTGGGTTCGTTTTCCGACCGCTACAGCCGCAATCGGATGGGGGAGAAATGCAGATACGTTCATGTACTGAGACATGGCTGCCGCTAACGAAACTCTGGTTATCGAAACTAATCCAGAGTTACTTACTACAGCGCCTCGTATAAACCGTGAATCCTTCGGGATGTTAAACCCCGTAATTTTATTTTAATTATTCATTTTTCTTGTTTTTTCATTGGTTCCTTATAATTGCACTATTGCGTGTTGATCGTCCGCCACTGCTCCACGTGTGAAATGGCTCACATTCCCTTTAATTTTTTTTTCAGTTTTTGTTTAGTTTGAAAGTGTAAGGCTCTCTGCTGGGCTGTGATGAAAGTTGTCTGTCACTTAACTTCAGATTCGGGTTAAATATCGGAGTACGTTTCTCCTGTTACTCCTTTGTTTCTTCTTCGCCCTCCATCAATGGCGTACTCGCTCCCGTACGGCTGACTATACGAAACATGATTATAGACGGCAAGAGACTGGCCACAGACGCCACGAAGCATGCTAACCTTTATATATAGAGCCATTTGAGCTTTATGTGAACTCTGCGTTAGCACTTTCATACCTGTTCTGCATATATTGTTTTTCTCTCTTCTGCCTGCTTTAACCGGCCAATGTATATTAGGTACCGTGTCTTTTTTTCTCTCATTAGTTTCCTTTAGCCGGCCAAGAAACAGGAATAGCTTCAATGTAAGAACATTTGGCTTCCGATGCTTGGGCAGCGAGGTGCGTTGGCTGAGTGAGAGGACAACGCTATGCGGTGCTACGGCCACGCTTACCCGTATGCCGCCGCTGCAAGGCCATGTTTTAGCGAATCATTTGCAGTGTGTCCTTTCTCTTAGAGAGACAATTATTTCTTAATTTATGAATTACTTAAATTCTGGAGTTTTAGGTGTCAAAACTATAATACAGAGGCAAGTGGGGGACTACGGATTAATTTTGACCACCTGGCTTTCTTTAACAAGCACCTAAAGCTCAGTACACCAGTGTTTTTTCATTTTAGAACCAGCGATTGGTCGAACCAGCGACCTTGAGCGCAGAAACGCAACGTCATAGTCACCCGGCTACCGCACCTGGTTCTGTTACGTGAGCGAGATTGGGGTTCTGTAGTGAAAACGGGAGATGTTTGCCTGGCGGCACACCCAGCATGCTACTCCCGATGAATGCAGTGACAAATGAAATCATACACAGAGGAGATACGACACTCAACACACAAATAACGCTGCAGGCAATATTTAAAGTATGTCGTCGTTGAAAACTTACACCCCTTTGGCGCAGGGGTCTCGAGATACGGCGCGCTTCGTCGTCGGCGTCCAGCCACCGGCTGCTGGCGGCCCCTGCATCGTGCGCGCGGCGGCCCCGCGTTTCGTGGTCGCCGGAGACATGGACGCAGCAGCCGGACGTGCCACCTGTCACGCGCAAGCTCTCCCTCAACCCGAAGCTGGTGTTTGTGCGAAGCGCCGAAGACGAGGCCTCTCGGCGGAGGCGGCGGCGCAGCCACTCGGCTGCCAAGGCACTGTCGTACGCCGGCACAGATGGGTGCCCCAACTTCGGGGCACCCCTTCTTCGATACCCGTAGGTGCTAGCGCCGCGGCAAATTGGTCTGAGACTGTCTTCTTCGTCGCCGCCGGATCAAAGACATAAAAAAATCTTCCGTAAGGATCAACGGTTTCGATACTGTTCAGCCCACTATTATCGAATTTATCGGCTATCAAGTATAAATCAATATTATTGCGTGCTTAGAGCATTGGGAAAAGACACATGAGTAACATGTCGCAGGCATGGTGGTGTACTTTCCTCCGGTGTGTCCCGGCGGCTTCACAGGCTATGCAGGACGTGGCAGCGACGCTCTCTTTGCTGCCGGTTCAACGAGAAGGCCGCGAACGAACTGGAATATCGCTGGCATACCTAGCTGAATTTCCGAATTGGAAGACACGAAAAGCAACGAACATTTTTGACATTCCCGGGGCGGTTTATTGCTTAGTTCGCACCCATTGACTTAAATGTAAGCAAGGTTACAGCAGTGAGTGGTACCAACAGACATCACAGCACCACCGAGATATCGAGTTGGTGTTTGATATCAGTACCTTCTCAGGGATCAAATAACTCTGACAACAATAAACGTCAGAAGGACCATTGAAAGCAAAACATTAGTCTCAGACCAACATGTCGCGCGGCCAGCAGCGCAAGAGGACTCGTTGTGCGCTGTTTGTGTTTGCACGCTGTAGTGAGCCCAAATCGCATCGACCAAGCCTCGTCACCTGTGTACTGTACGGCAGCCAAGCGATGCCTTTCGGCTTGTACGGATAGAAAAGTGAAAGGGATACGAATATGAGATGGCCAGTGGCCCCTCTTGTCGACTTGAAGATGTGGGAACGCAGCTCTTTGACATGCCTGGATTGTCGCACTATCTGCAGCAGACAGCGCTATCAGCCCTGCTTTTGCCGGGAACGGCATGACGGAGCCTACCAATGAAACCTTCGAGGTTAATACCTTCGTGTGTTGCGCTGGTTGCCTTAGCGACATCGCGAACTACGGATGGGCTCTAATTGCGAACAGGCAATCCGACCTTATCAAATGCTACTAATTGCACGCGATGTATGCTGTGGAGTGCAGATGTCTATCGGTTAGATAGGTTCGCATGCAAAGAGTGCCGGACGAAGACGAGCTCGAGGCCTGGTGAGGAGGATGAGTGATGGAGTAAGGAGCGCTTGCTCAGTCAAGCGCATCACCTATTCGCATTGATTCCCAAAGGCTGCGACTCCTGTCTTCGCTCAGTGTAGCTAGCTAGGTCACGTCTAACTGTTGCCCGCATAGAAGCATTTTCAGGGTTCAGCACATAATCAATTCGTGTTGGGCATCTACAATGACAGCTACTATATGAAACAACTTGATAGCAATAAATCAATGTTAAATACAGATGAAGTAAATATGAGCTTGGTGGCTGCGAACGTATACTTTCCTGCGACAAACGTGCTTATAAATGTGAACATTTCCGGGCCAAAAAATTCAAAATTCACGCACGCTCTATGCTCGACCAAGCGCAACGCATCGGTTGGCTTGAATTCGACATGAAAACTGTTGCATTTTCACACTTCAAATTCAAGGTGCTGTCATCAGCAAATGGCTATGTTGATTTTTCTATGTTGATGTTCCTGTTGGAGAATGCAGTTTTTGTTTTTATTTTACATGATAACAATCAAGTCACATGCCCACTCGGGTTGTAAAATCGGTAGTGACCTTTAAGGATACCTGATGCTTGATTCATGTTTGGATATGCATAATAGCATCTAAAACTGAAAAGCAATATCATAGAACGCGATGCACCACAGGCATAGCTATATCATGCGGCGCCAAACCAAATAGCCTCTTTCCAGGAAGGCGTGCTCTGACAGACGAAATATCAAGCCGATAGTGCTTCTTCGCATCTAGAATATTAAACTGGCGTGAATGGAAGAGATGCTTGAAGCAATTTTTGTTGCCTTTGCAGCATTATGTGATCCTCCCACAAATACAGCGCCTCTCTCTGTTACTTGTAGCACATTGGATAACCCCTGGGGATTCTCGAGCTTTAGCTTATACACGTGTATTCAGCCCCCATCATAGACCTTAAGGTGCACTCTTGGTTGTGACTTTTTCATGGCGTGTACCGAAACAGCCAAGGAAATCATTCACTTAGGTGCGTTTATTCATTTTTCTGAATATGTCTACTGGCCTATAATATTTCCCACGCTCTTCAACACGGACTGGTCGCATAAAATTCTGGACAGCGCTATAAGTCTGCAGTGGAGGAACTTAAAGATTTTCGTTAGGTAGGATAATATACACTCACACTATCTTCTCGTAAATTATACATTTCTTTTCTTGTTCAGCCGTTATACTGGTCTGCGAAACTGGATATACGTTTCCATACAGCAGAGCTGTATCGCAGATAAGGAATAATAATACAGACGCGAACTCTAAGTAAACCGATGATCTCTTGCTTTAGCATTTATTGATGCATGCAGCTTCTATATGCTTACATCTGAATCACATAAACGACGATAGAAACCTATACGTGTCTAAGAACGCTACCTATGAGGTTAAGGCGGAGCGAGAGGACAACACGACAGGCATAGCGAACACCAAAAGGGAAACTAGAGTGGGCAGGTTGACAGAAACGTTGAGCCAGGATGGCAGAGTCACCACAGCGCTCTCTCTCTCTCTCTGCTGTCACGCCATGACGGTGGAGTTGAATAGCTCGCAGACACGAGTGAATGGCGCCTGCACTCCGAAAACAAGTTGTACAGCACACTACGGCCTGCAAATAAACGACCAGGAAACGCGATTTTCTTGCCTTGCCATTGTCAGTCGGCTTGAAATCGCCTCGTTGCTGTCTGATCTCGAGGTCTTTCCTGCGCCAGTAGCGCTTCTAAGCAGCACGAGTCGACGCTGTGTATCTATCTCTCTCTCGCTAAGTGAACTCTTTAGATGCGCTTAGCGCCATCTAAACTCACGCCGCTATAGCTACCTTACTCAAAGCTTATAAATACACTCGTGTGTCGAGCTGTCGAGTAAATACAACGCTGCTGCACTCTTTCCTAAGCTGCGTGTCTTAACTATACCTCCTACATTCCGTGATTTAAAAAAAATGTATAAGCACCGCGAGCGAGAGAGTCTGCGCGTCTTCCCAAGTACCGCACACGTACCCGCGAGCGCGCACACAACCAGCATTTTCGCGTCACGCCTTCCTCTCGCTACGCTTCCACACTGCACTGGAGAGGAGGTGGCTCACGCTCACCGCTCGCCTGTCGCTCAACTGTTTGACGGTATGTGAATGTCCCCCATCTTTACTGCCCCTACTGCGAACGCGTGCCTCAGCCCTGCAGAAGCTGCGCTTTCGATGTTCGAGTCGTGTCCGTGTCTATAGATAGGGTTCGGGTGGTAAAACACGCGCTGGCTAAAGAGACGGTAGAACATGCGCGCTGTGCGCGCGTTTTTTACCCTCTCTCTTCTTGGAGTAAACATTGGAATCAGAAGTGGTCGAAACGCAAACCCTGTGACGCTCCACAGAGCGACGTGTGCCGTAAATAAATGGACTGCCGTAGTTGCGCGCAGCCCAAGCACGAACACACTGTAGCGCTGGGCACAGCGCGCCGCTCTCATTGCGCACTGCAGCGTACTGACGCATGTGGTTCTCAGCACAGTGTTTCAGTTTCTTGTGGTACCTCTTCTGACTAGAACGCATGTTGTCGTTCTTAGCTGGAATGTAAACCGAACGACTGCCAGGTCAACCTAAACCATCTTACCTTACGAGCAACGTATTGCCTGTATTTCTCTGTGGTGTTTGAGGAAAGGGTATGTTTATTTTCTGACAGTCTAAATATAAACTGCAATACTTGCCGAAGTACAGCTTCAGTGGATGGCATGCTTATTTACTGCGCCAACTGAAGGTCTTGAAGCGTTCGTGTTATTTGAATACTAATAACCTTTCTGAAATGCGAACGGCTAATTTACGGTGAACCGCAATTTCGCGCATTCTGTCTGAACTTGCAGTGCTTTCAGTTTACACTATTGATATCTCTACGTAGCTGTTGAATCAACTATTGTAATAGCTTTTGCAAAATGCATGTAAAAGGAAACAGAGCGATCATCCCGCTTTGTTTTCATGTCCCCTCGGAATGTGTACATTTGCAGGAATATGAGAAAGTTACAAAGTAATGAGTTAGATATTGATTTAGAAGTTGTCATAAAACAAATGTTAACGCCAAATGAAAATAGTGAAATATAGCGTTGGATATCAAATCACACGCACATAAAAAAAAGCGGCGAGCTCATTACTGTAACAACTTCTGTAACTATACAAACACGCCGGTAAATTAGGACGGCATAGCTACTGTGGTGAGCAGGAACTACGACCATCTGGGCCATGTATATGTCGCAATTAATGTCACTAGCTTATTATGAAAGCGTGAGATATTACAAGACTTGGGGAAGTCTTTCATGTATAAGTGAAGATTACATGCCACATTAGTAATATCTTCTCGTTTCCTCTATACCTGCTTGACTTCTGCATGATAACAATATACCAGGGCCTTGACGTCCACAGAATGAGATAATACCAACGTTAAATTAACATCGTGCATCCTCGCTGACTTGATATTGTTGTGTTGAGTGCCCCTTAAACATCCTCGAAGGTGCTTTAAGCAGTTACGTGTGCCTGACGTCACGCAATTGAACAGTACGTTCGAAGGACAAATCACGAATGTTTCAGGAGAGCTATCACAAAGTAGAGGTAGAAAAGCTTCCCCTTGTCCTGGCGTCAATCCATGTGGCAGGCCGGCAAGGTGCAGGGCATCATTTCGTCTCGATTACAGCTACGTTCTCAGACAGCACTGGTGAGCACACTCAGGAGTTGCAATTTTGCGTTTGAGGCACCTTCCTAGGGAAGATGGCAACGACTTGAACTCAATATGGCTCTCTTGCACGTCTCTTCAATAACAAATATTCAACCTTTCAAGAACTAGCAATATCAACTGAACGAAATGCTATAATATTTCTTTAGGTGAAACAAAGCAGCTTATCTAAAGGCAACATTGCCATCAAGTTTCACACTAACTTACATCAAGTTTATTTTATCTTTGGTAGATGCTACTGCTGAGGTTCAGAACAATTTTAGCACATTTAAGGCTATCATTATCACATGAATCACGCAAAGATCAGGGCACTTTATTCATTCAGAATACGCGCAATGAACGATTTAGATGCATTTGCATAAATGCTGCAGTTTATGACTCCTTCAGCTTTCACGTGCATTCTCCCAGCTATTCTACGAACGTGCAGGTTTGGTAGGCATGTGGAAGCAATAGAGCATCATCTATAAAAGAAGCGCAGTTCTTGCTCAATTTCATGTCACGTGACGCTCACATGATGCGCGTGACCGTTGTACCAATCAACGATGCGCTGTGAGGCATCGCACAAACACCACTTATCATGTGGCGGAGTTCGGAACGTGAAATATCTCCGGTAATTTGTAGTATTTGACGCGCTGTAAATACGGCTTTTTTTCGTGTTCTGAAATGACAACTATCTAATGTGAAAGCGAGTAATGTACAAGAAAGAAACGTTGCTAGCGCTTTTGACCCAATTCTAGCTGCTCGAAGGTTAAGGTAGTGAAGAGATGCTTTCAATTACGCAACGGCGAAATGAACAAACTCAAAAGAGGTACAAGAAAGAAACCTTGCTAGCGCTTTTAACACGATTATAGATGCTCGAAGGTTAATGTAGTGAAGGGGCGCTTTCAAAGGCGCAACGGCGAAATAAGCACAATGACTCAAAAGAAGTGTATCGTGATAGAACCATGGAGCAATACATAGCGAGGCCTCTGTGTAGACAGCCGTATCGTGTAAAGAGCTGCTGCGCTTGGTGTGTACAATGACATTGGCAGGTGATACACATTTTGTTGCCTATAGTCACAAATAATACAGCAAGATCCTACTTCTGGCAAAAATACTAGCTAGAAAAATATTTGACCCGTTCTGCGTGTTTTACCGCATTATTTGGCTGCTGCCCTTTCGCTGAGATATTTAACGCTTTCATAAGAGATACCGTCACAATACTTTGCTACCTCAAAACAAATGAACACGCGAAGAGATAATCCAACAGAAAATGACTGCATGGCGCCCAAATTGCACTCAAAAGAAGCACAAAACATTTGAAAAATATTTATCATTTATCTTTTTCAAGAGAAAAGATAAGGTTACAGCCCTCATTCCGCGACAGCATTACGATGAGCGCAAAATAAACAGAAAATTCGATGTGCATATTTTATACCAGAATATTCCGGTTGCGGTGCATTCAATGAAGCTGATCGCATGCGATAAGCTGCTGTGCCTCGTACACTTGCGGGCCATCCAATGTTCTCGTTCATGGAGGTTCTTTTTTCACCTTTGCTGCGTGCGCGTAAGAACGCCATCGCTAAGCTTCCATGCCGAAAGCAGCTGGCCGTGAATGATCACCCACAACGAAAGGATGACAGCGGAGTGAATATCTTTGCTGACACAGGTGCCTACTGTAAGGTACTCGTACACGAAACTTGCTGCTTACGCCACTGCGGTATGCGCCAGCGGCAATGAGTGGGTAATTGTGAACGAACAAGAGAAGGCGTCCGCCTGGACCAACAGTTGCGACAAGGAGACGAAGTCCTTATGTCGTAACATTGGCTTCGGTCCGATACTTTCCTGCCTCGCCCACGAGTGATTATTTCAAGTTTACATCTTGCTGTCAACGGTTCGTGTTGTTTAGCGGTGAATGGGAAGTTTCAGAACGAAACGTTATATAAGGGACATTCAGGCTCCTAAGCGTAATCAGTCCGTCGATACAGTGTTGCGATGGGAAAGTCCCCACACGAATACCCAGCATCTGTCGCGATGGTCACTACACCACCATGCAAATGAGGACGATAGGCTTTTGCGAAAATTTCATTGGGTCGCTGTTCACTCACCTAGTTTACGGCAACGCCTGCCTAAAGTTATTAAAGCATACGGAAAATAGCTATTACAAAATAACGTTAATTTGCGATGTATTAGTGGTGCAACCTCAAGCGTCTACTATTTTTTGAGACGACGAAAAAGAAATAGCATTGTAATATATTTCCTGATAAGGAGGAATAAAGCAGCGATGCAGCCAGCGCGTCTTCTTTTTTTCTTTCATCTGCATTCCGTTAGGGCCCACTGCTGTGCTTGTTGCTGTTGGCACTCACTTCACTCCTTGAATGAATCAATCAGTCAACAAAATCAACCGAAAATGAGCTTTATTTAAACAATTAAAGGATTGCATACAAAAATTGTTGGCCTATGTGGCTAGTACCTGGTCCAATACAGAAATAACACATATAGGTCAACCACGTACATATTTGCTTAGTGAGTAAGAGCATTGCTTACATGCACAAGTATTTTTTCTAAAGGAGGAGTTATAACGTTTGACTAGAGAAGAAGAAGCGTTTACATGCAAGGTCAAAGTTTCTGGTTACATTTATTTCCGCAGGCACAGTGTTAAATTTATCGCGCCAAAACACTCCAATAATCAATCACCGTAGACATTGCTGGAATAAGGTTTAAGTTAAACTTAATTACTTGTTAAAGTTATATGCGCCTTGTATGTGCCGAATTCATTCCCTCTGAATAGTGCACGGGTAATATAACTACCGCAGTAAATTCACCATGTTAGCACCATATCACTGGAGCTGCAATTAATTCATTCAAATGCTTTTATCCGAACGTCGGGAATGACACTTAAGGGGCCCGAACCACGCTCTCTCTACAAAACTTTACTGCGAAATGTGCTTCTTTCGATTCAACATCAGACATTGTCTTCTTTAAATTTATAGCCACCGAGGTGAAGTTTAAGGGCAGAGTGATATTTGCGAGGCCACTAGTGAAACTCATGCGGCGTATGAACTATTTGTGCTCGCAAAATAAAAGCGGCCTTTTAAGTGCTGCCTGGCCTGGTGTCAAAATGAAACAAATAAAAACAAAAAACGAGAAAAAACAAACATTGTCGGTGTTGACACGCAACTTTCTAGCGCACTTTCTGTGCTTTTAGGGAGGAAACCTACTTGAAACGGCGCAAAACTTGCCTAGTTGGTGCCTGCCATAGTATGCACTTCCTCTTGCTCGAAAACACAATCACGAAGAAAAATAACACAAGCGTAGACACCAATAGACCAGAGATGTATAGCGTTGAGTTTGTGTGTGTGTATCATTGTGGAAGGCAAAACACCACACACACAAAAACAAGGACAGAAGCAGAGACCACTCCAGAACCCCGACATAAATTCATGTCAGCGCAGCCTTTGACCGGTGTTTATATGTTTTTCTCGTCGTGGTTGGGTCATCACCCTGCGTTAATTACGTCATTTTTCGGAAAATCCTTGTTTTTAGGAAAGGTAGAGTCAGTGTATGCTGAAAAAATTTTAAATTCTACTACAAGATACAAATAGTAAACGGCGCTGCTCGGATTGGTATAAGATATTCTGATGCACCGCTGTATGATATCTGTGTGTAAAAGTAAAGTTCAAAGTTTATGTCAGTTAATATGCACATCATATGCTCGTGGCAATATGCACATCAAAAATACATCCGTTGGACAGTGATAACAGATTAGCGTTAACTTGAGACTTCAGATACAAGTTATCAGTTGTCGCTAAGTGCTGTGTCGGAATAACACACTTCGAATGTGAACAACAAAGAAACATGCACAAACACACGCACGCCTACATTAGATAAGTGCATACATGCCTACATACATACATACATACATACATACATACATACATACATACATACATACATACATACATACATACATACATACATACATACATACATACATACATACATACATACATACATACATACATACATACATACAACCAGCATATACAACAATGATATTCTCCCCCAGCGTAAGCCGTGAACTAAAGACAGGAAAAACGAGAAGTCATTCATCGTTGCAGCGACTCCAATGAACATTGCCTGGACGACGCATAATGTTTTTAATCGCCTTTCTCTCTTATTAGACATGACTGTACGTTACACAGCATAGTACAGTATTGTGCTCTTTGTGAAATTTGAGAAAAGGAGAAAACAACAACCTGAATTGAAAATGTTATTGCACTTGCATGCACTGTATATATGCATGTAATACATATACACAGAGTCGCACACGGAGACAACGTTTCGGTACGGGATCTGCCAGTTGGCTTGAACACAGGGTTTTGCTTTTTCGTTGACAGCACACAGAGCAAAGAAGGCAAGGATCCTTGCACAATGGGTTATCAATGAAAAGACTTGCGACACTATACGTAGTAAAGTAACGCGATAAATGTAGGTGCGTGTAAAGCAAATATATCTTCTGATGCTCCTTATTACCCACATCTGTATCTCACAAAGTGCTAAGAACCCTCTAAAAAACTCTTTGAATAACTACACCTCTGAAATCTTTGTCGTCCAAGTCCCAAGTGTGCATGCGCCGCATGGCACGTGGTGGATAGCAGCAAAATAAGCTCACCTTTACCAAATTCGTTTTCTAATTGCAACCTCGCGTAAAGTAATAACTGATAATCGCCACGATAAAACTTACGCACCAGCAAAAATATATTCCAGTTGGCAGCCCTCCCCCATGAGGGGGTCTCGGAGTCACTCCTCAGGACCTAAAATAAGGTACATTGTCTGTCTGTCTGGCAGCTCTCGAGATCTTCTATGAGGTACGTTACGTGGCATTTAAATCAGACGACATCATTCACTACCAAGCGAAAACTTGTTCATTATTTGTAATCCACATCAAGTGCTGCCGAGTCATCGCATGTCAACTGAGCAGGAAAGGAAACAAGACATTTATTTGCCTAAACACCAACAAAATTATATGCGCTGCTACATATAAACATGCCAGCATGATTTTCCAGTGACAACGTGAGCAAACTACTCTTTAGAAAAAGATCCACTGCGAAACATGTCTGTACCAACTCGATTACCATTAAAGATCGCAAAAGATCGCGGGGACTTTAGCCGTTCGCACAGGGTGTTAGTTTTCGTGTGCACTTGAAAAGCCGGATGGACGCAAGATACTTTCCTGCCATCCAGCCGTGATCATTTCAGCCTTCTATTTCCTCTTCGTCGCCTGAACTACCGGATGCCTTCTCTTAGATCTGTGCGCGCAACTGTCTCTTATCTCTTGATCGCCGCAACCGACAGGCTTGTAATCTGTCACGCGTACGGTGTATTCAATACGTGTCGCAACTGCTGCACCTAGAATCACTGCTGCATGTGCTATTGTACTACGTAGGCTGCACGATAGGCACCAGAAGCAGAAATCACGGGCGTGTAGATGTGGTAGAGGCTGGTTACGGCACTCACTGTGCCGCTGGGTTATAGTTTTGGTTGTTAATTGCCGTTGGCTGCGTGGTGTGTGCGTTGCCGTTGCTGCTCCTACCGCTGCTACTGCGGCTGCTTGTACCTTTTACCTCTCTATCTCTATTCATGCATATTCTTTTGTAACCACGTTGCAGGAATTGGCGCAAGCTCTCTCATGTTACATGATCATATGTTGGTGCTTCTCCGTGAACTGTTCCGCAATAAATGCATACAAGCAATTATGTTGCGGTCTCTGCATTCACTGCTATTTCTTCGCTTAATGTTTCGTTTCGGTGATGGCGGTGGCACTGGCGGCAAAGATGGTGGATGGAGTCGGCTTCAGCCTCGCAGCCTTGGCGGGCAATTGCTGCACATTGGTCTATTTTAAGTGAACCCAAACATGAGCCGAATCACCAAGCATCCAGTCAGTGCAGCGCACCGCTGTAACGAGACGCTGGTTTGTCGCGGGGACATTACGGTACTAAAAGCTTACGGTTTCTTTCATTGACGGCCGTCATTTCAGTGCCTCTGGTCTGAACACCCAAAACACGTCACCCGTACGCATGCGTTGCACTACCAGGCGTAATGCGGAGGTTGTGCTCCAGAATTGGCTTGCGCCACTGCGACACAAGCTGTGCAGAGTTCTTAAATGTAGCTAGATGTGTGTTGTAGTTCACAGTACAGACACCAATACTCAAATGCCCATGTGGAAGTAGAAGTGACGTCCTTCGTTGGTGGCAAAGACAGCATTCGCGAACACGCCCACAATAGTCACGGAAACAAGGTAAGAAAAAGGAGCACAGCAATTAGAATATGTGCAAATGAGCAAAAATAGAATTACTTCCACAAATAGAGCATGATGACTTGATCAAAAGTCAAATAATAGGATTTAGTAAGCTTTAGCTATTCCTGATAGTTCAAGCATCTACTACTAAGCATGCCACACAGTATTGAAATTTTTCTGATGCCAAGATTATGCCTAGTGATATTGGCCGCCTCTCCATATCATGTACCCTCACGCGAAGCCTCATATGGTGAGTGTCAGTTTTTGGTGTTTAATAGAGAGATGTTGTATGCCTTCTTCAGCCTCTTCACAAAAGCACGCAGCGCTGTAAGCTTTTCCTATCCTATACAAGAATAATTAAGTAAAGGCTGTGCCATTCCGAAGTTTATGAATTCTTTCAATTGAGCGACTGGCTTTCATACGTATGGTGAAATGCAGGTTGGGTTCTAAACCACGAAAGGGATGTAATATTGCTACTACCCCTAGCGGCGAGTGATGCGCGTTATTTTTGAAACAAACTTTCTAGCCGAATGCGCACGGAAGCACACGAACACAGAAACTTAGTAGCTCAGTGTGAAAAGCTACAGATGGCCACACTTGCACGTTAGACGACACCACTTTTGCGGCGATGAAAGAGAGATTGCGCTCACAAGCGCACAATACACGTATATATACCGTGTCTACCTCGGAAGGCTGGAAGGGCTTCGAGCGAATCGTCGGCGGTTGGTAGGAAGGTACGAAATAATCACTACTTGTAGCTGGGTTGGTTCATTCTGGATGGGACACTAAACTGGAACATCGCTATAACGAAACCGCAGCACGGCTTGGCCTCCGAGGGTCACGCCCATGTCGTATACCTGTGCCTGCCCGCGTGGCTACGCGCGGCGGGTGCGAAATATTAGTGCATTAACTTCTCCTTCCGGTGGCGCGCCGCGCTGGGCGTGGCCTCAGAGATTGCTTCGCCACTGGTGCAATCTCGGAGGCCACGAGCTCCTCGATCATACAGCGGAGCGCTGTGTCGTGTACCACGTGCTGCTCGACCGCGACGAGGCAAGTGGAAAGCGGAAGTGAAAGACCATCACAATAAAATAGAAGGCGGCTATCTAAAGGCTGTCACGTCGGGAGCTAACAAGCCACGTGTTGCACACGCCGAGATTCTTTTGATGTTTTATTCAAATTTCATCGCATGCGTCGCCGTGTTGCGGTTCCGCGGGCCGTGAAGCCGTCTTCTTATGTCCATGCGTACAATTGTGCAACCAATTGGTCATATAATGCGGTAAATGTTAATAATGGATATAACGAAGTAAATTATATAACGAAAGAATGTCGGCTCTCCCTTCAACTTCGTTCTAGCGAGGTTCGACTGTATAGACACCGAATGCACGAGCTTTTGATACCCGGACAACAGCTGCAGACCACACAACCTAGCGAGAAGAGTAACCACATCTTGTAGGGAACGTTGCGCATTCACCATGACCCCTAGCCAGCATTTATCTCGATTCATGCGTGTGCACGCTCGACAGCTATATAGTAGAATTGTGCATATCGTGTCATGGCTGGTTCTAGAACATACAGAATTTTTAAACATTGACCTTGGCAGATAGCATAATTCTAGTCACTGAGCTAGCTTGCTCAAAGAAGTGCACAGTACTTGTACGAGAAATCAATATGCATAATCGAGTAATTACTAACAATTCAGTAATTACCTTAATTCGCCACGAAACGTGATATGCGCTGTGAAACTTGCGGTAAAAATGCACTATTGCTCCACTTACTTTTTCAACAAAACGCCGTTTAAAGGAGTGAAGCACAAAAGTAACTGAAACGCCCATGTGTTTCGTCGCACACTTTGGGAATGGATATCTGGAAACCCGTGCAAACCTTAGAAGTCGTTCCAAGCAGATGTGCCTTGCAAACTCCACGGCTTCCATTTGTAGATTGCAATACGTGCCATAAAATAACCAATCAAAAAGGGAATGATTATTATTATAAGATTATGTATTTTGATTTCTATTGCAAATGTTGTCCACCTCTTTCAATAATCTAGCTTAATGACTAGAATCAGGGAGCGGATCCAGGGGGGATGTCCGGGTCTCCTGACCCCCCTCCCTTCTTCAGATTTCTGCATCGCCCCCTCGCTGACAGGGAGATGGCCCTGTCGCAAAAAAATGTGGACACCATCATTCTTCAAAATTATTTTTCGCGAGTACCAGTGGTATCAGCCATGTAGAAGTAAAGCTAGCTCGCTCACAAGCTTAGTTGTACTCCGTAGGGGTGTGGTGTCGCGAAGTTGCCGTAGTTATTTTTTATCATAAACACCTTGGACCTCGTGGCGCTGGCCGTGCCTTACTCGTCGCGTCGGTGGCGTGGAATGAGCGAGGGGACGGCCCTTTTGCCAAGCACGCCGATGTCCTCGCGAGCGCCTTCGCGCCTCATCAGCTTAGTTCACCATTGGGGTGTCATCGCTTGCCTCATTGGCTGTCATCGGTTCCGCGACCAACCTGCTTAATGAAAGAGATATCTCGCTGAAGTGTTCATATATAAATAACAACTAACAGCTAAACTAAGAACTACGCATAGGCAACTTTTTTTAACTGTGGTACTCATTGTGATCACAGTTACACGTTGACAATATCCAGTAGGAGCGTTCGGACGCTACAAGTTTTTCATTGTAACTTGGCAGTTTTACAGTCGTACATTAAGCACAGGAGGCTCAAAGCCACCGGATCCATTTATCTGAGTGGCCGTTCTCGCCGAGCGGGGCGAAGCCTCGAGCAGCGGCTGCGAAGTGGGGGAGCGTGACGTCAGCGGCCAACGCCAGCGCGCTGGCCTAGGATGGCGTCGCGTGGTTAGAGAAACGGGAGCAGATGCGTGCATTGTGTAAAAGGATGACGTCGCGTGAGAAACAAAACATGAAGACGCTGGCTCGCGCTCTCGGCTACTACGCCACATAGTTCTTCTTGTAGGAGGCGTCGTGAGTCTTCATACGCGGTGATTCGCATATCGTAAACAACCAGCGTAGTGGTTGCCGCGTTGGAGCGGAGCGTTACGCCCCTATTCAAGAACGTTCCTCTAGTCAACACAACACCACGACTCAAGAGAAAAGATAGCACCGCCATCCCTCCACAGACGTGGTCACTGAGCTCCATGATCATTCACGGGAATTCTTGAGAATTGTCGCGTCTTTATCACTCGAGAGGCGGTGCTGTGCTCAACAAGGTAGAGTGGAGCTTCGAGTCGAGGGCTGTTTGAGAATACAGGAGTTAGTCCTCCAAACCAAACGAAGGTGTCTCAGCCGAACACAAAAAATTTTCTTAAGGAAATCAAGGTGTCCCAGCAGAACTCCAAAGACGGACCCGTGCTTACGCATTTATAACGAACCTGTGACAGGTCATCCCAAATTTTATTTTAAGAAACAATACAGGCTAGATATACCGGGTGTTCAAAATTAAGCTTTATGGTTTTCTTAAAGTTAGGCACTGGGAGGCACGTGAAGACCACCTGCGCAAATAAGTTATGTTGCCATGCGGACACAAAGTGAAATGATAAATATCGCTGTCAGCAGCCGAATTAACTAAAATTGAATAATTAACTTTTTATTGACTGCAGTAAGTGTGTATGTTTGTATTCAATAGTTATAGGCAGTCGTGTTTCGGCACAGTTTCACTTGGAAGAATTCTTCTAGCATGTCTATGCTCCGAGAAATCCAACTCCAAATTTTAATTGTCGTTCGCATGATTACGCATGCAAGAGAGTGAGGATCGGCGCAAAGCTCCTCCCTGATGTGACGCGGCTGTTGGGTGCAGCGTTTAGTCTGACAACGCGGCGGAGGCATTGGCAAAGATAATAACTGCCCCCCTTCCCCTCACGGCTGGCGAAATAAAAAAAAATCGAAGAACCCGTAACCGGTTCTCGTAACACTCGATCGCGCAGCCTGTAAAGATGGCGGCAGCTGTCATGCCGAGATAATGGTGCGAGCGGAGAAGCCGGAGGGCAGTGCGCGTGCGTAATGGTGACTAGACGACCGGGCATGGTCCTTGCCTGGGCCACGCAAATAAAATGACTGCTGATTTCCAAGTATTGTAAGTTTTATTGAAATCAAAAGCACGAACTGCACTATCAACCGCAGAAACCGTTTTAGCTATGTTAACGAATATTTCATACTGCCGCTTTAAGTTTGGTGTGGTCATGCCAGAAATCTCATGACAACACTTCACCCATCAAGATGTCAATGCCCTAAAGATGTTCAAAATGCCTCCCTTCCACAGCAACGCATAGCGTAAACCGCTGTCGCGTCGACTCGATAACTATGCGCAATAAGACACTTGAAATTTGTAGTCGGATATCTCGGAGCACGAACACGCTAGAATAATTTTTCCGACTGATACTGTGTAGAAATACGACTACCTCTAAGTCTTCAATACGAACATACCAACTTACTGCAGTTCACAAAAATACTTGTTCAATTTTACTTCATTGGGCTGCTCACAGCGATAATTATCATCTCACTTTGTGGCCCCCTGGCCACATAACTTATTTGCACAGGTGGTCTTCGCGTGCCTCCGAGTGCCTAATTTTAAGAAAACCATCAAGCTTAGTTTTGAACACCCTGTATTATCAGGCACAGCCGCCAAGCACATGGCTGTATTGGGTAGCGTCCTTTACCTATAAGCTCGGAGAAACGGACACCTGGCTTCGCTACAGGTCTTCTTCCTCTTTCTGGGGTTTTACGTTCCAAAACCAGTTCTGATTATGAGGCACGCCGTAGTGGAAGGCTCCGGATTAATTTTGACCACCTGGGGTTCCTTAACATGCACTACACGTAAGCACACGACATTTTTACATTTCGCCTCCATCGAAATGCGGCCGCCGCGGCCGGGATTCGATCCCGCGATCTCATGCTCAGCAGCGCAACGCCTGAGCTGACTGAGACACCACGACGGGCTACAGGTGTTGCTCTAGCCATATAAAACGCGGGTTTATCGGTAAATGAGAAAGGCTACTATCATCATCATCATCGTCAATGACAGAAGCTGACCCCCCCCCCCCCCCCCCCTCAGAAAACACCTGGATCCGCCCCTGACTAGAATTATGCATTGTGCCACGGGCGATGTGTAAAAATTAAATATGATTAAAAAAACATGGTACTTCGGCCAAAGAGGCCGTCGTGTTTATGACGGGGCAATAGAGCACGAACTTTCTGTGAAGAATAATATTGCTGCGCATATGCCCATGGCACACTAGTTCCTGCATATGTGAGCCAAGCCTTTTTAATATGCGCATACTCGTCAGAAGCAAGATGTTTTGGCATGTGCGTGAGTAATGGAGGCGTATTCTAACAAAAATAAACAATTTTTTGTACTAGCAAACCTGCCAACTTTCACGAAATTTTCGTAAAGTTAACGAATTTGGGCTTCTTTTACGATATTACGAATGTGACTTCAAGTTTTACGAAAAATAAATTGCGTTCATAAAAACGTTTCCCTCGTCGGTTGCTGAACCATTCATTGAAAATCTGGTCGAAAAAGGTCTCCAGGGGTACTTGCTTCGAGCAAGTTTATACAGACAACACGATACAGACAAGTTCCTAAAGCAGGAAAAATTGGCAAAAGCAATTTCCTTGAAAAAGTGACTGCGATCTATGAACAATGTACTGTTTATCAGTGTCTACTGTTTCATGTGTGATGCTGTTTGTTCGATGCTGAAGAAGTTGCGCATGCATTTCTCATAAGGCGTGTGTTCAGAGCAAGATTTAAGCTCCGGCCAACTCTCGACCACTACCCCTGGTGGCGCATCCTGCAGGATGTTCTCAACCCTACTCTATTCAGCCTTGGAATCATTGGTCTTGCTAAAGTTCTATCGCAGACAGACAACCTCTTTGTGTCCGCTGATTGCATTTGTATCTGGACATTAGCCGTGAAGCGTCCCCAGGGGCGTTATAACGTAAAATGATTCCAAACTGATGATTCCCCCATTCTTTGAAAATCTGGAAAATCGCACCTAATTCTTGACATTCATGATGAATTTCTACGTTCAATCCCGGCAATATATAAGCCGATTGCGCCTCTTGCGTAGAAAAGACGGCTCCCCTATCACATCAGATGGAAACGCCCTGTGACGAAAACCAGGACCAGGGGCGCTATAACGTAAAATGATTCCAAACTGTTTTGATTCCAATTTCTGCAATCAGCCTCCACGATTGTTCAAAGCATTTCCGGGCCACTCCCAACTTCGCCTATCTGTCCCGCTACGTCACGAATACCGTGATAGCTCCCCATCTGATATAACGCGTACACACTGATTGTCCATGATTAAACCACACAAAAGAAAAATAATCATTCCTGATTCGACGCCTTTTCACCATTAGCCCTCTGCTATTGGTCCAATGTTTTCTGGCTACGCCCACTTCGCCTGTCTGTCACGCGACCTCACAAAACCGCGAAAACTCACCACGTCAACGTGACGTGTACGCGAAAAAAATGCATGAATATGCCGAACAAAATTGAAAATTTTTCTGAATAGCCACAGACTGCCCCGTTCCAAAAGGAATAGAAGATGGCTGCCCGCCGATCGCTCAGGCCCTCGCTACTCGCACCTGTCGGTGAGCATGTATTTGTCTGCGCATGATAAACCTTTTCGCGTCGCAGTAAAGTGTTATCGCGCCCATTCGGCATGCATACGACATCGCTCTGCCAACTCTTCCTTGCTGAGGATCCGTTTTAGCGGCATTCTTATCCTTCCGTTGCACGCCGCCGCGATTTTCGACCAGCCACCGCAAGCTAAGTAAGGCGAAGCGGACCCATCGGAGAAGCCGGCACCACGCTCTTCATGCGGTTGTCTACTTTCACTGTGCTGGCTCGGCCCCATCAAAACCCTCTCTACTAGAGCGTGCTCCTTGCCTCTTGTCAGCCAATTAGATAAGAAAAACCACTGAGTGTAGACAATGTTATTGGTTTTGAAAGCGAACAAAGGTGACCTCCTATTAACGAAGAGAGTGTTTGATTAGGTTGTTCAGACAACGCTGTGGGTCACCGCCCGATGCTTGCGTCGGTGGTTACGTAAATTTGACGTCATTAGTTTGGAATCAAAAGAGTTTGGAATCATTTTACGTTATAGCGCCCCACGTCTGTGCCAGGTTCCAGCGGGCAGCAACCCTGACGTCATTGTACTTCCGCGTTCAAGGACGGAGTATTTCGACAGAAAAGTCTGCATTACTGGCATTTACTCGCAAGTCTCTGTCAGCCAAGTATTTTTAATATGTACTGTCGACCAAAAAGGTTTAGGGACAACGGTATCTAAGAAAACGCTAAATATCCGAGCAGTCTTTAAAAGTAGCCAGTAAAACCGTACATCACAATGCTGTTCGCATATACCAGTCGAGGCTGGAAATGGGAATACCAGGCTGCGTTTTGAGGCTGCCGAGATATTCAGCTTTTTGTCAGATCCCTTGGTCCGTAAACATTTTTGGTCGATAGTGCATATTTGGCGGAAGTGCATTGTATCCAGTTTCGATAAATGGGCAAGGTGTTTTTATATGAAATTTCACAACTTTCTCGCCGACAGAGATCTCTTGTGAAGGCCCCATTGTGTTTACTTGAAGAACTAGCTAAGCTCCGTTGCGGAACTGTTCAGATTTCTGCACAGGAGGATGTGCGGCATATCTCAGAGATACACGCTTGAATTATATAAAACAATATTTTTTTTACATTTTTGCCATACTTGTCTAATGCTGAAAAACAAGCTTCCTGCTCTTCAGACCATGAGGGCTTGGCTCTTCACAAATGTTTAGGTCTACCTCGGTATGCCTCAACCGCCGCAACCACTGCCATCGTGAGAGCGACACCATCTCAACTTACACAGCTATACTGACATGCTTAGAGCACATATTGGATACTGTTCTCGGATTCCTCACGTCTGCTGCTTACCTGCTCAGTTCGGGCATAGAATAAAAAAAAAAGTCACAAGCCTGCGCAGCACACGCCGCCCAGTCACAGCGTAAGCTGGAGAAGCGGCTCCATAGCAGCTTAAGTTTCTTCGCCCATCCCGCTTCCAAGTGTAGGGTAGCAAACCGGTTGTGATAAACTGGTTAACCTCCCTGCCTTTCCCTCTCCACTCTTTCTTTGCTTCCTTTTCGCCAAGCACTTCAGGGACTTCGCCACCCGCCACCAAACTCGTTTGTCGAACAGAGAGCCAGCTTTACCGAGGGAGAGGGGACGCGGGGGCAATTGCGCGAAATGGGTCGTGCAAGCGCTCAGTTGCAAGTGCTGAGACTGCCAAAGGAGTTGGGATTTGTAGAACGAGGGTCGCAGCACACGCCAGGCGAAGTGTCGCAGAAGCAAGCCGGCCCCTACCTGACGACTGCATATCCTGTACAGCATATAGCAGGGTGATAATTTTAAAGTTTTATGGAATATTAACGAAATAGCCGGTTGCAAATAACATAATTCTAGTCCATGTGCTGGATTATTCATAGAGGGGAACATTACTTGCACGAGAAATTATGTTATCTGCAACAGACTATTTTTAAAAATTCTATAAAACTTAAAAATGATCACTTTGTATTGTACTTATATATTCATGTGTACAAAAAAGCGCCTCCTGATTTTTGGCGGTAACGAAGATCCGCCAGCTACACGGTGAGCAGCAAACGGGCCGGAAAAACCTGCGAATGTTTACTCCTGACCACCATCTTGTGTGCTTTCCAGTGAAGATACCCGAGGCTGCATTTTCAAGAACCATCATGGCTAACCAGCATTCCTTTGCAAAGAGCGATTTGCACCCGGTGCAAGGTCACATCCTAGCTTTTGATGTCAAGTACGCTTCCGAATACCGGGGATTACAAAGAAGGCCCACATGCTATCATTGGTTCTAAAGCTAGTTTACTTGATCACTTTTGCATCAACTGTGGGTGGACCGCGTTCATATTTAGATGGAATGTTTGGTGATTTCTGACGATTTCACGGCCGCAGTCGTCGTCGTTCCGGCCCATCTGGTCAAAGAAATATTCCAGATGTCGCATATGACCACGTCCGCATGGCCATCGTTTGTACCGATGTCGAGTATGCTTAAGAGAAATTGCCATGCAAATGGGCTGTGTTCTGCGATTCCAAAATTGCCGCTCAAAGCACTGCTTTAAAAAGCACGAACGGCACTGCTCCACGAAAGTTATGAACAGTTCATTTTACAGATAATACAATTTTACCATCACGCTCTCCAAAAATTACATCTTTTTCATTAGCAGCTGCCTGGTTAGTTCGGCATTTCCGGCGACTATACTGCTGTTGAAGTTCCCCATCCGCTAATGATAAGGTAAAGTTCCTGTTCATAGGGTACGTGGCGCATTGGGATTTGTATACATTGAAGTGCTGCCTCAGAATTACAAAAAAAAAAACTCTCTATTGTGGAGGTGGCTCCTGATAAATGAAATTAGGTGCTGCACGGAGTGCCGCTAGTTATGCACCTGTCGATGTGATAACGCATGAAGTTTGAACAGCGCAGCTGTTTAAGCTTGGCAAATTCTGGTGTGCAACGCTAAAACTGGTTGACCGCGGCGCGCGCTGCTCCTCGCTCGCTCGCTCCTCCTCTCTCGCGAGCATAGCGCGCGCGCTATGCTCGCGAGAGAGGAGCCTGGACATTGACGTCATAGCTGCGCCGAGCACGTGTTCAGCAGAGTCATGTGACCGCGCTAATGGAAGCGTGCGCGCGGCGGCGCCCGGGCGCGCTTCCATTAGCGCGGTCGCATGACTTCTCCGCGCTACCGAGATATGACTCGACCTAAGCGCACCTTGACGCCGAAAGAAGATTCTGCCCGACGAGGGAAGTGCCTTCAAGCCACACGGGACAGAAATTGCCGTCTTACGTGCTGATCCAGTCTCCCTCGCCAACAAAGCCACCGATATACGACGACACTGAGCCGATCCAGAATACCGAGAACGCGAGAATCAAGCCAAGCGTCAATGCCCAGCCTTGTCATGATAGCCTATAGCCTTGCCCTGATCAGCACGATAGCCCAACCTTGCCTAGAAAAAGCCAAGTTAAGCCACGTTAAGCCTACATCAACTAGTTGCGAAGGAACGTCGCCCAGCTCCGCTGTTTCTTCAGACTTTTATATTTATATTTATACAAAATACCCCTAAAGGCCCTCGCAACCGAGGGTATTACATAGGGGGGGGGGGCACAAATACAACGACAAAAGGAACACATGTGACACTATAATAACAAGTGAGAATTTCGTTATACAGTCATAACACTATGCAACACTATACAGAATAATAACAGCTATACAACCTACAAACAAATGTATTAAAGAAAACAACGATAATCATCATAGAAGTATAAAGAATAAAAAAAAGCCCAATGCACATCTAGATAACAGTTTACGCAAGGATTACGCTGCAGTACTAGCAGACAGTAGATTAAAAATTTATCGTGATCTGTGGTGGTAGCAACACGTGGAGGCAAAGCGTTCCAATCAGTTATAGTGCGGGGAATGAATAAATGTGCATAGTTAAATGAACGACATGATACGCGCTGGACTTTGAAAGGATGGTCGCTTCTATAAAAAATAGCAGATAGCAAACAAAGAAGGTCGTTATGAAGAGTTGAGTGATGATACAATTTATGAAAAAGTGGTAAACGTGCAATTTTACGGCGGAGAGATAGTTCTTGAAAGCCAGCACGTTTCTTCAATGCTGTGGTGCTGGTATGACGTTAATAATCAGAATAGATGAAACGAACAGCGCGGTTCTGCAGTGATTCAATTGTATTTATTAAATATACTTGATGGGGGTCCCAAATTGCCGAAGCAATTGGATTTTAGGTTGGATTAGAGTCGTATAAGCATGTGATCGGAGGTGGGAAGGGGCATGCTTTAAGTTATGTTTTAAAAGACCTAATGACTGATTAATGGATGCAACAGTAAAGTTAATATGATGGTTCCATGTTAAGTCGGAATAAATGTCAACACCGAGGTGCTTATAAGTGGCTACCAACTCAAGTGGGTTATTATTTAAGGTATATGCAATTGGAATTCGAGACTTACGGTTAGTGAAAGACATTTATGTTGTTTTAGAAGGATTAAGTTGCATGAGCCAGGTAGAGCACCATGTTGTTACTGAGTCAATGTCATATTGTAGGGCAAGGCGATCATCATTAGAATAAATGTTACGGTAAATTACACAATCGTCAGCGAAAAGTCTGATATGGGACGAAACAGAGTCAGGTAAATCGTTAATAAATATCAGGAAAAGTAAGGGACCAAGCACACTTTCTTGTGGGACGCCAGAATGTACTTGGCTGAACGCAGAATTATGGTTATTGACAGTGGTAAACTGAAATCTGGAAGAAAGAAAATCTTTTACCCATGCTAAAACAAGAGGGTGAATATTAAGCAGTGCTAATTTGGTTAATAACCGATTGTGATGTACCCTATCAAAAGCTTTTGAAAAATCGAGAAATATCGAGTCGACTTGAATACCAGCATCGACAGATGAATGTAGGTCTTGGGTGAATCCAGCAAGTTGCGTTTCGCACGAGTAGCCTTTACGGAAACCATGTTGGTACTTAAAGATGATGTTATGTTCTTCTAAATAGTTAATACCCTAGGAGTGAATCACATGTTCAAGGAGTTTGCAAACTGTGCTAGTTAATGAAATGGGACGATAATTGAGAGGCAATGAACGATCCCCAGACTTGAAAATGGGCACGACCTTAGCTAACCGCCAGTCACTTGGAACGAAACCAGATGAAAGAGACTGTGAAAAAATAGCGGACAAGATGCGATGAATACCTTCTGATGAATTCACAAGTATTTTATTGCTGAAACCTAGGTGATCAGAGGCTGATGAAGTTTTAAGTTTCGTTAGTAAAGATAAGATACCGGTCTCACTAATAATTATTTCGGACATTGAGGTGTTGGAAATATTGATTGTGATGGGGGCTAAAAAAGCCTCTTCTATGGTAAAAACTGATGTGAATGCGTTATTGAATACTTCAGCGCATTCAGCCGCAGGAATACTGCCTCCTACAGCATCGGTGACGGTTATATCGGCTTTATTAAAAGGATTGATTGTCTGCCAGAACTTTAGACGGCTGTTTGTTAACATTGATGGTAGATTGTGTAAGAAATGGCGACGAGTAGATATCAGCGCCGACTGATATTCCTTATCGCAGGATTTGTAGCGTTGCCAGTAATCGGATTGCCTGTTTAAGTCGGCCTGTCTGTAGAGGCGTTTCTTCTTATTGATAAGGCGACATAGATGGCTATTAAACCAAGGTGCAGTGTTGGTGCATGGTATGCTAATGATAGGTATGTACTTGTCGACAAGAGCAGCAAGTTTTTTACTGAAAAGTTACCACTTGGTCTCCACTGAACGTTTTCGAAAATCGCGAAGAAAGTGTTCAGCAAAGACTGCCAACTAAGCGTTTATTTCACCGAAGTTTGCTCCGTTGTAGCACCTGATTTGTTTAGTACGCGTTCATTTTCTCTGAGGCACAAAGTTCACATTTTCGGTGATTATGGAATGATCTGAAAGGCCTTCGAAGTGGGCAATATTAGAGCAAAGGTAAGTATTGTCGGCTAGGATAAGATCGAGAACATTGGCTGAAGTGGCGGAACGACGCGTCGGTTCGGAGATAAGTTGCTGCAATAAGAAATCAAGGCAGCACTGAAGGAAGCTTCGGGATCACTACGTGGAGCTGTTAATGAGGACCAATTTTTTACAGGAAAGTTAAAATCACCAAGTATTAGTAAGCTAGAACTCGGAAATCGAACTGTAAGTTCGCTTAACACACGACAGAGTTCACTTGAGAATGATGTGCCCATGTTAGGAGGACGGTAAATAACCCCAATAATGGCATCTGTAGGGCCGCATTTCAAACAAACCCACACTGACTCTATGCATGACGTGACATCGATAAGCACAGCAGTTATCTTTTTCTTGATGGCAAGAAGTACACCACCGTCCCTACGGTCCCCGCGGTCACAATGAAATAAGTTAAAAACGGAGTCACATACCAAAACGACATTGTCTGGGATCGTGTTATTTAACCAAGTCTCTGTAAGTGCTATGATAGACGCACCGCATGAATCGATTAGGGAAGAAAGAACCACATTTTTGGGAAGAACACTTCTTATGTTACTGTAAAGAAAACAAGTAACCAAATCGTCGCAGCACTGAGTGCGTGACTGCGAGGGTGATTTGGCAGCTAATTTTGGAGGACTGGAAGGAATGCGTCATTGGTCAGACACCCGCGCTGCCCAACTGGCCGCATTGTCCCAAAAATAAGGAACACTATTGATAAACAGTTTATCAAAAACCAAACGTACTTTGTAGCCTTCTTTTTTCTGATTTGGCAAACTTGAGCAGTTAGCGTCCTTTCTCGTGAACAATTTATGAATAATCACGTGAAATACTGAAGTCCGTATTTTTAGCTTAAAGCCCCTGCTCATCACAAATTCGACTTTTTTTTGTTGAAAAGCTTGGCAATAATAGGCGGGTTTTTGTTTTCAGAAAAACGACCTATGCGATAGGCCCGGGCTAGAGAAGACACAGTAAGCCCAAGTTTGTTAGAACAAAACTCGCTAACAAGACGCTCTGAGACCTCCAATGTTTCGGCCTTATCAGAGTCAGGAATGCCAAAAAAGAGGACGTTGGACCTGCGGGAACGGTTTTCCAGATCATCAATTTTTTAATGTTTGATACATCGTGAGAACTGACTCGTAGAGGCCTCCGATGTACGCGTTGACTGGTTATTAAGTTCAAGTTCTTCCACACATTTAACTAAAGCCAGCATTTCATTTTTCAAGCCTGTATTTGTCTGGTTTTTGAGCTCAAGCCCCTCTACACGCTTTGCCACAGACTGCAATTCTTTTTCCAAGCTTATATGAATTTTGAGGATCTTATTAACACTTCTAGCATGTTCGTGTGGTTCGCCTCGAGCCTTTGAATAGCATCGTATACAAGTTCTAGTTTCTCCTCCTGAGCCTTGGTCATAGGACCGGGGTTTGATTCAATGTCCCCACCTAAACTAATATACGCCAAAGGTACACAACCGTTGCACGAAAACGCTTCAAGATGTGGGGGGGGCCACGACACCGCTAAAAGACAGACATCGTCATCTCGGTAACAGGAATATTCGTAATAGCTAACCTGAAAACATCATCAACGGTGAGTGGCGTGTCATTTCGTGCGCAGTGCCGTGGCCCGAGGGGTGGTGGAATCCGCGCGTTTTATGTAGGTATCCTGGTCAGCTGGTATTGTTGCGCGTTGCCAGGTCAGAAACTCGGACGTCTCTCAGATTCGGCAGTGGTGAGTCACAAATGGGTCGAAAAAATGGTCGCAGTCGACCCGGAACGAGTCGCGCTGCGCCAGCTTGCGGAACGGGCAGGCATGTCGGAAACACTGGTAGCTGATAGCAGAATCCAGTCAGCAGCAGCACCTGAAACATCATCAACGGTGAGTGGCGTGTCATTTCGTGCGCAGTGCCGTGGCCCAAGAGGGTGGTGGAATCCGCGCGTTATGTAGGTATTACCTGGTCGGCTGGTATTGTTGCGCGTTGGCCAGGTCAGAAACTCGGACGTCTCCAGATTCGGCAGTGGTGAGCCAAATGGTCGAAAAAAACGGTCGCAGTCGACCGGAACGAGTCGCGCTGCGCCAGCTTGCGGGACGGGCAGGCATTGTCGGAAACGCTGTAGCTGATAGCAGAATCCAGTCAGCAGGCCAGCACCTGAAACAGCATCAACGGTGAGTGGCGTGGCATTTCGTGCGCAGTGCCGTGGCCAAGAGGGGGTGGAATCCGCGCGTTTTATGTAGGTATCCTGGTCAGCTGGTATTGTTGCGCGTTGCAGGTCAGAAACTCGGGACGTCTCCAGATTCGGCAGTGGTGAGCACAAATGGTTGAAAAAACGGTCCGCAGTCGACCGGAACGAGTCAGCTGCGTGAGCTTGCGGGACGGGCAGGCATGTCGGAAACACTGGTAGCTGATAGCAGAATCCAGTCAGCAGCAGCACCTGAAACAGCATCAACGGTGAGTGGCGTGGCATTTCGTGCGCAGTGCCGTGGCCCCACACTTTTAAGTATCGCACAATTAAGTAATGCAAAAGATGGGGATTCGGCACCCACCTACTACAAGTTATTTTCATCCACTTCCTTTGTACTTTACTTCTTAATTTCTACATGTCAATTATTCATAACTCTCCCAATTCTTTCTCTCGCTTCATTGTCTGTTGCCCATGTTCGACACCTTGCACTGTTCTCACCTCTGTTACTTCCTGTTCCAAGTCGCACATCTTCGAGAGGGCCACTTTCAGCAGTCGTGGCAGCTGCAAAATCAAAGTATAAATAAAGCATTTAATTTCGCCGTGAAAATGTTTCGCCCACAAGGAGATATAAATGAAATGCCACTGACATCGGAGGGGTCGGCAGGCGAGACAGGGGGCTCCTTCCTGGTAGTGCACATGCCGCCCTAAATGGAAAAAGCGGAGAGTTACATATTTCTTTGCTTACTTACAAAGCTACGAGCTTCCAATCTATATGGTACAGGGCGGAGTGGCACGCACAAAAACATCACACGAAAAAGCTCGCGCAAACAGTACTACTTGAAATTAGTCTACAAAGATTACAAAGCCGTTAGCATCAGTGTATATTTCCCGGACGGGACTTCATTGTCTAAAGAGTATTTTTTTAGCTCTAGCAAAAAAAAAAAAAAAAAAAATTGGTGTGGTTTAGCTTTGGTTAACCCTGGTTGATAGCGAAAGCTTCACTGCCCAGGCTAGGCCCATTGTCGAGCTGTGACCGAGGGTATCGTTTCGCAATGATATACAGACATGTTTGCAATAAATACCGTGTTTATTCATAATTTTTTATGCCTATGAAGACACTGCGGTGATCAGTAAAGTAGTGAGACTTGGTTGCAACTCGCAGCCGGGTCCAACTATATATACTCGGGCAACGGCGGCAATGTCTCCTTTCAGGGCTCCGTAAAGGCCTAAATATAGTCCGACGTAGCGTGAACGCGTGCACACGTTATGTCACGTTGGCGAGAACAACAGCGGCTATAGTTCGACCGATGGTTCGACGTACTGGCGCCGCCAACGTAACCGGACGCGCGGCCAATGCACTCCGACGCGCCCGGCGTCTGATGACGCTCGCCCGCGTGCCGATACGTCGGACTATAAACGTCGCCTAAATGCTCTCTTGTGGTTTGACCTCTAGCTCTCAAGGTGAAAACTGTTGAGTCGCTGACGGCTGCCCGAGGTAGCGTAATGCATGCTTCGCTTCAAAAAAAAAAAAAAAAAATAATAATAACGTAGAATTGCTCAGCGAGTATCTGAATGATGCATACGAATTTCGTAGTAACGACGTGGTGTTAATGCTCACACTCAACACTGCTGGTGATATTAGCACTGCTCAGCGGCTGCGGTCATCTTGACGCTATTACGGTAAATCACGCGCTGCGGCGACACGAACTGCTGCGGAAGGCGGCGCAACCTGAACTGATGAGGTAAGCAAACTACTGTCAGGATGAAGGCGCCAGGTGCGCTGATGACGTTCCGATACGAAGCGGACGGCTGCTCCGCAGTCATGGCTTACTAAAGGCGTGCAGTGCGCGCGTGATTTGCGCGTGATTGCGCACGTCACGTAGTCACAGAGACGCGCTCGTGTCACCAGCTCGCTCGTTCGTCGTCTTCTTCTTCCCCAGCTGGCGAACTTGAAAGGCGATCGTATTACGCGGATGGCGGACGGACCCTCGGACAGTTTCTCGTTTCGGTAACCATAGAAAATGCTTATGATAAAAAAAAAGGAAAAAAAAAAGAAAATTGCCTGGTGCAGACAGCACAATTCTACGAGAAGACAAGATAACGTTCAACAGACTGGCAAGGGAACAATGAATTCAGGATCGCCAGTCAGCCTCTAGAGCTTGTACAGGAGCCTGCTATATATCTTGGTCAAGTACTCACGTAAACAACGGCGCGAGCTGCCCTGAAGGCACTGCTGCGTTATATAAAAGACACCGGACTCAGTGACAAATTGTGACTCTGCACTGCGTTACGTAGGATGGAACGTTGACACTATGCAACACGAGAACGCCTTCGCAGACTGCGTGACAGTGCCCACAGAAACAGTTCTGTTTTGTGTGTGTGCGCGCGTCATTTTCTTTTCTTTCCTTCCTTCTTTTATTCTTTATTTTACTTATTTTTTTCTCTCTCTCTCCTTTCGCATCCCTTTACCCCTCCCCTGTACAGGGTAGCCAACCGGAGATAACTTCTGGTTAACCCCCCCCCCCCCGTCTTTCCTTTACCTTTTTCTCTCTCTCTACTCACAGGAGACACCAATCATGAGAGCGAAATTTACAGAATAATAAGAATGGGTTGGAGTGCATGCGGCAGGCATTACCAAATCCTGACTGGGGGCTTACCACTTTCTTTGAAAAGATGAGTGTACAACCGAGATATTTATAGCTATCTATCTCTATTTATATCTAGATATATATATTAAAGAAACTAATTTTGGGTTTGATTAGTTACTTTCTCAATGCGTTTTTATTTGCAGCATGACATTATGAACAAAATAATAGAAGTGGTCAAGATGATGCAGTGGCCCAACAATGCATAAAAAATTGATGTTGTGCTTACATTCAAAGAACCGGCGTGCTCCGCAGTTAACTCGTTTGCTGCACCTGTCATGAAAACCTGTGTGGGGTAGATAACAGAAAATAAAACAATTTGGCCGGCAAGGAAGACATGTATAGGTGCTGTTCAACACATACTCACCTGATGTGAACGTGATTTTTCCACCGGAAGACTTGCGGAGAGCTGAGATGAAAGAGGAAAGAAAAAAGTGTTTAAGCGATTGAGCTTGTGGCATTTAATAAAATTCTTCTGAAACGCTTACGTCACTGGAACTGTCATGTCGCGTATGTTTGAAACCCTCGCAAGTTCCTCGCTGGAATAAAATAGCACACACTGGTTAGAGCAAGAATATAATATTTTTTAGGATTTTATGATCAGGGAAATCCTTCCAGCTGTCTGCACGAAATCAAAATCACTGCTGGCGATTTTTAGAGAAGAGCATACTCTTATGTGTTCCCACTCACAATGCAGGGTGCCACTCACTCACCCACCCACTTTAGCACAGGTAAAATGCAATGATTGTACACTTTTCTTTTCAATGACAGTGGAAGAGCACATTCATGATTTGGGAATGCCTGCCGTATGCACTTTACACCATTTTTCTGTAAATTTCCTTCGCATGATCAGCGTCCCTGGCGAGTAGTTGACCTAGATAAAAGTAATCCTGCATGAAATCTAGAGGCTGACTGGCGATCATGAATTCTCGTTCCCTTACCTGGACATTGAACGTTTCGGTTGTCATCTGCATATTATTATTCAACCATACTCTTACACTTTCTCTGTGAAGGTCCTCAATCATTGGTTGCAATTCATACCTGGTTTTGCTTAACTGGACAATGTCGTCCGCAAACCGAAGGTTGTTGAGATATTCACCATTGATCCTCACTCCTAAGCCTTCCTAGCTTGCTTAGGTCCACCTATCTGGACCCCTTGTTCAACCTCTTTGACATCATGGTTTATTCGCAATTTTCCACCAGATCTACTAATGCCTAATGAGTGGCATGCGGCACAATATGTCAATGGTGGAGTTATCGGGCTATAACTAATTTTTCAAGCGAAGTTAGTATACGCTAGTTTGCGCCGGCGATGTAAAAAGCGGTCTTAATGGGGAGAAACTTGGGAGCCCCGTCAGTTTGTCAACATACATGGGAATTGGTGCATTCAGCCACGACACTTCAGCAAAACAAGGGTGTTTCTTTTGCTCAACACACCAATCAGAAATAATGTGACTCCATCAGACATTGCGTCAGTGGGTCTTAAAGGACTCAGAAGGTTAATATGTCAGGCAAAGTGGCCTCTGCTTGCTACTCAGAATATGATTAATGTAAAATGCTGGCACGAAGGGGTGGACATAGAATAGAAAACTGCTATTCCTGAGTTTGGACACTGTCTCCACGTGCGAATTATTTTCGAATAAGACGCAGTTTTTTGGGGATAAGTGACTTAAGGTTTGAATCAAACATCAGTTATCTCTTTGTCAGATTGCATATTGGTGGGCGGGAGAAGAGAAAACCAGGTGCTGTAATTATAAAGCCACTGGAAATACTTGACGCTGCAACCTGAAGATCCTGAAAATTTATTCGACTTGTAACCGGTTTGGTGTCATCGTTTGGTTCCATTTAGGGCTATAATTACTTGATTCGCATTAACTTTCGTATCGGCTATCACCCCACCACTATAACTGCATGCTTTGAACAAACTTCGAAGGCCACTGGAATTCTCGTACGGCTGTTGGATGTTTGTCTTCCAAAATTGTCGGGTTTAACATCTTCAAAATGCACACTCTGTTATGAGGGACGCCGTATGGGAGCTCTAAGAAATATTTTGACCACACGGTTTTTTTAACGTGCAACTATCTAAGTACACCGGCATTTCTTCTGCATCTGCACCCTCATTAGAATGCAGCAGCCAGGGCCAGGAATCAAATCAGCGACTTCGTCCTCTACAGCTAAACACCATAGAGCCCCTGAACCAACGTGGCGGGTAATGCAAGAATGTTGGGTCTTTGATGATGATAATAATAATAACACTAAACTGCCGAAAAATCCGAGTATCGTGAAAACAGTGCGTAAATACTGTTACTTTGATTTTTGTTTAATGCAATACTATTCTTAGCCTACTTTTCCCACTTAGCCGTTTGAGTCATGTTGCTAGCCTTTTTTAGTCCGGTGCTCCTTTTTGAAAAAAGAAACTCCGGTATTTGTCGGTAACGAACTTCGATCCCTGAGCGCTGCTGCCCGATAATGTATCTGCTCAGCCATGATAACAGGCTTGACAATGAGGGATTGATTCTCAGCGTTGCCACGCACCGGTGCGCCACCGGTGTCTTTCCGCGTCTCGGAGGACACGTGAAACACACCAAGACCCACTGACGCAATGTCTGATGGAGTCACATTATTTCTGATTGGTGTGTTGAGCAACGAGTCTCGGAGGACACGTAAAAAAAAAGGGGACTTCGTGCGCGCACCGCTGGATGGCGCAAAGTGTCCAAAGAGACGCTCGAGTGGAGCCCGGCCGGAGTACACGGCGCATACAGGACGCAATTCGGCGCTGGATCGTTACGTTCTTTCAATTCACCTTTAAAGCGGACCACGCGATATGAGAACAATCAGGATATCACTAATTACGTGAGTCCTTATTACTTGTACATGCACAACATAGGAATCTCACAGCTCTCACCATTGTTACAATGTGCACAAGTTTAATAATTGCATCGTATTATACGAAACTTTACCAATACTTGTTAATGAATCTCTCACCACCAAATTGCAGGTGTACTACCACGCGAATGCAATTTGCATTAACGATGATAAACCTCCTCAAAGAATGGGTTGTGCCTGAATTTTTTTCTTTGAACACTCGTACTACAACAAGATATTTTCTGTCTTTCACGGTGTGCTTATGCAGGGAGCACCAATAGATGCAGATGAGTTTCCCTGAATTTGAAGGTGATAGCAGCTTTATACACGCATTCTTCCAAGCCGTTTGGGATTTGAAGTGGTAAAAAAGTCGCAGTTTCACCCGAAAGGTGAAGCATCGATTGTGATAGCAAATTAGTGGACAGCTATACGAAGTCAGGATATTAGTTTTATCAACCGTATAAACTTGCAAACATTCGCTTACTAACTAAATTAAGAAGCACGGTGTCACACGCGCACAGGTAAACATGAACACACCTCGCTCGATGACCGCGGGAACTCGCTGTCAAAACGCTGCAGTCAGGAAGCATGCAGCAGCAGCAGCGAGCGAATGAACCTTCGTGGTGTCTCTCGCTTCAACGTGAAAGAAACGTCGAAAACAGAGCGCATACGAAGCTACCGGCAGTGGGCGTATTTTGTCCACATGGCAGATCGCTTTGAAGATGCGGCCCGCACGGGTGAGCAATTCGTGCACGTCGAAGATCGCTGTCAATATGCGGCGCCCGCGCGGGCCGCGTCGTAAGCGGCAGCTGCCGCCGGAGTTGAACGCCCCCTTTCCCCCCTCTCTCACTCTCTCCCTCGCGCACGGCAGAAGAAGCGCGCTTCCGCCCCTCCTTTCTCCTCGCGTGCGAGAGATTGAGCCGCGATCGTCGGATGACCCTCTCAAGCATTCACTCGCACATACAGCGTACGGCGCGCGGCGACGATTGTTATCGTGTTTTGACTTCAATACGGAACATCACGGCGACGAGGACGACGACGGCAGAAATGCGCCTGGAGTGTCCGTGTAACTTTTATTCGCAATAATAATGTAAAAAAAGTGGATAGTCACCTCATTGAGTGCGTCCTCGTAATGTAGGCTCTCAGACATCTTTTTCTGACAGTCAGTCATATGGTCTCGGATTAGTTTCTTAGGTATCGTCTGTTCGCAGTGGCAGCACACGCACATCTTGAAACAGTCAGTAAGAAACGAAAAATAAAAAAGAAAAGCGGATGTAAGAAAAAAATGTTAGTCAGCAAACTTACAAGCAGCAAGAAGGAAGAAAGCTTTCAAGGCCGGAGGTAATACCATATGTGCATAAACCTTCCGGCAACCTGAAGAAGGTGGCCAATAAGTACGGGTAGACGAGGTATTCTCGGCTCCCCAAGTCTCTGGGCATGCATCGGTCGGTAAAAGGTACCGCAATGAACAACAAAACCCAGAGCACCTTACGTACTACAATGTTGAACAGGGGTAGTTTGTGAAATCCCACTGTCATGCGGCAGAGTTTATATGTCGGGCAGACGTCCCGGGACTGTGCCTCAATGAACGTCCCGTCCTTTTTATTCGTCCGCGTTCTAAGTTGCGCACCTATATATTTACTGAATATGCACCATCAAGACCAGCTAGAAGTATTGCTAAGTAATGCTAAATAAAAAAGGGATGATTTTCTAGTTTCTGGCAGAAACATTAAAAACAACAGACAACAAAGGAAACATACACAAGCGCTGTCTCTTCTGCTGTCCGTCTGTTTTAATGTTTCTGCGCTAAACACTAGAAAATGACACACCAACAAGGCCGAAACTAAAACCTTGGAAAATAGCGGTGTCAGCAAATGCTCGTCTTGAACAGGAAGTGAAAGAGAAATTCTTGTTCATTCTACCATAATATGAACTGGTCGGGGCGCTGCAGTAAACGAATGGAACTAGAGACTGCGCATGTGTTTTATTATCTTTCTTTTTTCGATAAAACTTATTTCCTCCTCCTCCTTTTCAATCAGGTGAGGAAGGAAGGCCGCGCGGCGAGCCTTTCCTCTGCTTCAGCTTTCGCGAGCTTGCGCGGCGCTGCATGAATTTGTTGCCGTCCCGTGCTGCGCAACGATTTTGGAGATGTTTTTAGCGTGCTCTCCGTGTAATTTACGCGATGTCAACCGAAGAAGCACTGCGCAGGCTTTTGGCGCATCAGTACCCACAGTACTGCTACAGGCGATCCACTTTGCCGAATGGTACTACCGTGTTTGACGTGACGTTTTACTTCAACGCGTTCCGGCGCTAATGCAGAAATACTGTTTTATTTCTTATTAGTATATTGCCTCCAGTGAAGAGTTAAATTGTGCCCATACTTCAAACCAGTGTTTTAATACTTTTTAATGCGAAAATGGAACATTACTGACTGCACAATAAACATATGTTAAATTATACCGCTGTCACGTACACGGCACATGTAGTGTCATGTCATCGAGCAGCGGTAATCGGTCGCAGTTGTCCAATGTGTGTGTGTCTGTGTTCGTGTGCTTTTTTACCTTGGAACCCATGTTTTCTTCTTGCCTCCCGGGAGGGTAAACGGCGCTTTCCTGCTTTTCTGGCAGACGTGGTAGCATAGCCTGGCGAAAACATAGGCAATTCATGTGTACAGTGAGAACCAAAATTTAAACCAGAATATTTTACACAATGGAGATTCTTGCAAACAGAGGACCCACGCGTCCCTGCGTACGCGAAGCCCCACGCCCAGCTTGAGTTCTTTTGTATGCCTAACTTCAGTAGCACAAAAAACTGGCACTCCCTATTAACTTAACGACTATGTCACAGGTACAAAATTGTGCAAAATAATAAATTCGACTCCATTCGCGTTGGAAAGAATTCACGCTGCCATGTTAATATTTTTAAAGCGCGCTTTTCGCGGTCGTTAGCGACGTATCGATAATTGCTGCCGTATGAATAAAATACACTTATTACCAAGCCAGGAGACTGCATATCGGACTCTGTAACTTCCTTAGCAACACTGCAGACGCAGGACTTGAGGTGGGCCTGGAACAATAAAATAAAATGGTTATTTTAGCAAGAAAGCAAATTATTCAGAGCGAAACAATCCAGAGAGAAAAAGAGAAATCCAGTGTAGTCGTAGAAAGGGGGTTGAAGGTCCCTCAAGCCACGTCTGTATGAATTTTTCCTCTACCTCCTCCATTTATTGCCTGTAAACGTAAATCAATAAAGAAAAAAAAATAAGGGCCAATTAGTTTCGCAGTAACATATTGTTGCAAGAGTTATGTCGTATGACTATCCACGAGAACGCGATTCAGGTATAAGCATACCTGATTAAATCAAGCAGGCTAGGTGACTATTTGTCAGCGCCCCGTTTCAAAGGGGATGTCATTAAATCATCATCATTATCATCATCATTAACCGATTTGGCAAGAAATGGTATGGCAGTTCTTCCCTAGCAGTGTACAGTTTCTCGCCGGGACTTGCCAGTGCGTTCGAATTACGCGTACAGTCGAATAAAGCGAGGTCGAATAAACAAGTAGAGTTTAATGATATTTTAAGTGGGTTCCTATTAATTACCGTATCGTATGCTATGAACTCAAAATCCCCCTCTTTTAAAGCCCCGATTAGGTGATGGCAGTGCCTCCATGATTGTGTAGAAAGTAGCCATGTACGCATTATCCTATTAGCCAAAAAAAGAAAGAAAACGTTGTTATTGGCCTAAACAAAGACATGAAGACTTAACATAGCGCAGTCGGCTCGCTTGTTGAGGCTGAATCCATGAATTTCATATCAACTCACTGTATTTGAGAGGTAATTGATGCGTGCTTTTTATGTATGTGACGTCGCAATAGTGTAGAAAAAAATGTCAATTTTCAAGAAACGTGACTGAAATAACGTACTTAAACCACTTTCATACAGTTGCGCACATGGATCTGACCTCAGAAGCAAGATTAATATTATATGTTCAGTAGACGTTGAAAAGGAGTAAAGGTGTGTCCCCCAATTCGGTACTAAGGAACTCATGAGTTTATATTACACCAGCTCTATTCAGCAACACCGTATTGGCCTAGAAAGTATATGGCCATAAATAAATATTAAATAGATAAACATATGAATGAGCGTCTTCCGCGTTCCTTGCGGTGAGTATTGAATTTGTGGTTTAATTCAGATCGCCAAAGAAGAGATTTCGTATTTTGCGACACTCTACCTTCTATGCTGCATCTTAGTGATCTGCTATAGACCACTAAGACCAAGCGCGTGTCATACTCGGATGCACGTGCAAGAACTTGGCCCCTGCTTTAGATAATAGAACGACATAAACTGTCGATAAATTAGGCAAAACAGGGAAATGAAGAAAGAAAGACACGCCAGAGACGTTAACGACGTTGCACATGCTTAAAATAAAGTTCGTAGACGTCTAGTAAGTACATGCGTTTAGGCTAATTGCTATGCATTTTACTACCTTATTTACTAGTTCTGTACTATCCAGAGGCTAGTACAGCTAGTAACTACTGCCGTTTCTAGTACTTCTACTAGTTTTCACAAGTAACTACTAAGCCACTGTTACCACTTCTGGTCGTGGCCTATTATGCTCCGATTGTAACGGACTTACGCAAAATTTACATAATTGTAACATAGTTCATAATTTGGATTAGCAGTTATGGTGCAACGTCGTAGCACACATATATGCAGAAAGCAGGATATAGAAACTTGGGTACGACTCTGATTATTTATCCACATGTTGCTCCAGTGTTGCTCACCGGTGCAACATGTGCTCCACCAAACTAGGACAATGTATACTCTTGAAGTTGCTTTTAGATTCCGTGTCGCCTGACACCATTGTTATTGTTCTGAACTTATGTCGTTGTTGATCATTGGTTGATGGCATTAAGTATCCCATTGCTATGGTAACTTAAAGGGCCGTGCGCTGCTGGTTAGGCCCGAGCTGGCTGCCTAAGGACAACAACATAACGGAGCAAATATGTGCCACGGGATGAGACGTGTGGGCTGCAGCAAAAATCCAGAGACAACTCAGGGTGGCGCGGGTGTCCCCTGCGTCTTCTCTGGACCTCAATAAAGTTATTTCACTCACTCACTCACAACTCAGGGCATCCTAATGGAATGCAAAGGCATTCACGCAGTGAGACCCGTAGGTATTGTACACCTTCCAGAAGCACTGGGACTTAAAGTTGATGGAAGCATTAACTGGTCAGCAGTCGAACTAAACAAGATACGCTTGGAGTATTGGTGGAAAGAAAGCAGACAATAGATTGATAGGAGGATCCGTTACAGGCATAGGTAACGGTAAAAGGTCAAAGTTGTAAGGAAGAGAAAAAAGACTAAGGAGATGTACACAAAATACTGGACTGAAAAGCATGTATGGATAGCATACCTGATTAGCTCAAGCAGGCTGGGTGACTATTTGTCACCCCTCCGTTTCAAAGGGGATGGCATTGAACCATCATCATCCTTACCCAGAGTCATTGTACCAAATGTCCCTGGTAAGCATTACGTATAACAATAACTGATGCCTATTATATGGCAAAGGCATGTGACTTTTTTTGCATATGCAATGTTTTATCTTTGTATGGTTTTACAACATCATCTCCTTAATATGACACGAAAGCGGCACTTTTTTATCAAATAGGCCCCACGGTACTGTTACATTCCAGTTGCATTAGTTACTGCACTACCGAGGTAGTGGATATCACGACAAATACAGGTAGTACTTAGTTTTCAGTGTTATTTACTAGCTTCAGAAGGTTGTGAAAAGTACTATCACTTTGATGAAGATGATGATCAATGAATGTTATTGGCGCAAGGGCCACTATCACTTTACTAACTTCACTTGCTAAGTCGTTTTGGTGACAAGTAACGTGCTAGTATTTAACTTGTGAATATGACGACATTTTATATAAGATTGTACCTAGTTTGCTACTACCCGCTAGTCAGAAGGAAGTGGGGTGAAAAAAAAATGAAAAAAAACGTGGGGACGCGGAAACGATTCGTCATGTTCTTTGTCAGTGCCCACAATACAGTGTGCAGAGACAATCGCTTTCCGTCGTGCTAGAGTGTACTAGATTGGGGGAGTGGGTCCAACGAGGGGTCTGCGCTGAGGAATTTTTTATTGAAAATCCAGGTGGCGCCACCGTCGCTTTCTACCGAATGACAGGCCAGACGCTTGTCGCGTCGGAGACCCTACCGCAGCTGTACGGAGCTTTGACAGACGGATACTCGGTGGCGGAAATACTGAGATTATTCCCCACCTATCTATTGTAAATAAAATGGAAAAAGGGCGGCGGAAAGAACGCACACGACACAACAACGACGGTGCGTCGAGCAGACGACAGCTACTCAGCCCGCGAGTTCGCCTCAGCCAATGAGCGCTGCCGAAACAGCCGGAGCCAACGTTTATTGGCCGGAGATTTAGAATAAGGCGACGGCAGCGCCGCCACATGTCCCGCGTTTTTTGCTGCACCCTCGGCGCTTGCTAAGGCGTCCGCTGGACCCACTCCCCCAATATAGTACACTCTAGTCGTGCTGAACCAGTTGGACGACCAGCCTTTATCGGAAGAAAGAATACTGCAACATCGACCCGACTCAACATCGCGTCAGAAGGCCGCGCAAGCGCTCCTGCGCTTCCTGAAATCGACTGGCCTGTGTGAACGTCTGTGATCGGAACGCCTTTTCTGTTACCTATGCGTCTGTTTTTTTGTTTTTTCACACTCTCTCTCTTTTTGCACTCTTTCCAACCCCTATATGTCCTTCCTCCCAGTGTAGGGTAGCAAACCGTAAACTCGCTTCTTGTTAACCTCCCTGATTTTCCTCTCTCGCTCTCTCTCTCTCTAAGCATCATCGCACACGTGCTTCTCTCGTGCCGAAGTCCCTCTTGAAACATTTGGCGTGTGCGTCACGTTCCGGTTTCTCGCATTCTTCACTCGAGTTAAGAATGCTTACCAAAGTAACTGTCAAAAATTTAACTGTCACGATCATGACAGCTAGTTAACTCTTTGAGATGATGTGTTAGACGGCACTGCCTTCGGTATAGACCTATACTTTCTGTTAAGTACACATGTGAAGGTGGGGGAAGTTTGCCTACTATCCCATTAAATGACAAGGGTGTACTCGTGATGCGAGCACACACATTTTGAGTTCAGCGTGCATTAAAAGGAGTTCGCAGGGTCCTGTAGTCTTCAAAATGCGCAGCAACACTGTTGTGGCACTCTCAATGGATGATAGCAGGTCATCTCCGTGGTCCCAACATTTGTTCCGATAACGCTCTTTGGCCCAGTAGACTTAAAGCGGTACCAAAAGTCTGTCTTTCATCATCAAAAGAAAGGCAGTAGATGAGGATATGTTCTATGATTTCGACTTGGCAAAACAAATGCAAGGGAAGGCATCATACCTTGAGGGCGCTGAAGGTAATGAGCACAGGTTTATCTGGGCTGGTCTTGGGACAGATGATTTTCGCTTTCTTTATTGTGTCTGGTGCAGAGCAATCTAGAGTAAGCTTCAGAAAAAAGAAAAAAAAAAGAAAGAGGTCATTGACATGGGGGGGTTCTATCGTTCAGCGACAAATAATAATCTGCAGGTGAGTTGCTGCACTTAATAACTTAGCTTAGACCACGAAGCCAATGATGCAATGTAAAAGACAAAGGAAAAGGAGAGACAAGTACACAAAAGCTAGGCCTGGCCTTAGCATCGATAACTCTGAGTATGGAAAGGCATATAATGTTACGACTGTGAGGTCTGGGCATCTGCACGCGTCTGCGTCATGGGCGACTTTGCATACACTCACTTATCAAGCACGGCCGTTTTTGTGCTTACAAACAAAGTTCCTAGAGGCTTCCGGATAAGCCCTCTCGAACAAGGCAAGGCAAGTTACAACAGCATATAAATTTACAGAACTCTCTAGCTGGCACCAGTTCAACTGCAGAGTTGCAGTGTTCGACAAGTGAATTTTATTGTTAAGTAGAAAAAAAAAGAGGGCATACATGAGCTCGACGCATGGCGCACGTTTTTTATATCTGAACACGTGAAGAATACGTGTCTACAGTGTACTATGCGACAAAGTACTTTTTTTTCTTGGTTAACTTGACTGTCAAAAATGCCGGACACGAAGTTTCTCAGGGTCCTAAGCACACAGCTAGCTGCCACAGAGTGAAAAAAAAAAAAAGATCTATACCTCCTTACAGAACTTGCGAATTTGTGCTCACGTCGACTTGATCGCGTACGCGATACACACCTCGAGTTTTCTGTTAGAAATCTCCAAAGTGGTTGAACTCCGCCTATATGAATCTATAAATAAATGCGTGACTGATGATGAGATCGAACCGCTGTCTTCCAGTACTCCAGTCTAATACTCTAAACACTATAGGCCACGATTGCACACATGCTTCTCTCGGGCCAAAGTCGCTCTTCGAAACATCTGGCTCGTGTGTCACGTGCCAATTTATCGCATTGTTTCCGTGTAGCAGCTAGCACTCTGAGATGCTGTGTTCGACTTTACTGCCTTCAGTGTCGGCTCATATTTTTCGTCAGACGAATACCTCCCAAATGGGAGTAGTCCATCTCTAATTCCATCGCATTAAACCGTTTGTTCTATTAAGTAGACTGTTTAAATGCCGCTGCGAATGTACTATGCAAATGATACGGTGCGTGAGACTGCCCCTATACCATCGTCTAATTATACGTTAGCCATTTGGTCCACTACTTGGGCTTTGGATGAAACAACAGCATCTTTTTACAGCCAAGCTTTGTTAAGAGAAGTTCCACAGCGCTTTTCGTGACGTGGCGATCATGTTCGCCGGCGGTGAGAGCGGACGGCGGTGTGTGGCGGCGTTGTCGGCATGAAACGTCAATGAAATGTTGGGGCTCCTTAACCACGGGCACCATGTTGCAGCTCATATTGAATGCACAAGGAAATCCAGCAGCGCAGCCCTACCAGGCCGCCGGAACACGCAACCAGGAGCCGTCGTCGGTACAGCCGGTATAGCACGTATACAGGAACATTCGTCTGCTATAACAGAATACATACAGGGTGTCTCAACTATCATAGACAAATATTTAAGCAAAGAGCAATTGCGTTACTCAAAGAAAACCTAGTACGTATTGTTTCCAGTACAGTGGAGTAGCTGCCAGTGATTTTTTTCATTGCTGAGATTTAATTAATTGTAATTAATTATCTATCTGGAGAAGTACTGCCATAATCATCAAAGTGTCATCCAGAAAGTTGTAGAGCAACATGAAAAACTCCCGATACAGCTTTATGTTGCTCAATACGTGCTACATGAAAGTGTTTTTCCGAGCATGAGAAAGGCCCGCGAATACACGCAAAATTGCCATGCGACTGACCACTTGAGGAACTTTGCGTGTATTCGCGGGCTTCTTTCATTCTCGGAAAAACTTTCATGTAGCACATATTGAGCAACAGAAATGTGTATCGGGAGTTTATTCACAGCCGCCGCCACCGCAGACAGACCTCCGCTAATGCAGCGCTTTGTTTCCATATATGGTATCGGTGGATGCGCTCGCCGCATGCCTTATCGATGGCGTCTCCGGTGAACAGACGACGGCGCTCTACCCTCGCGCCATCTCGTAGCGGTCGTCGCCCGTCTTGCGCGGCGGCCCTACGCTTTTGTTTTCACGCTTTCGCCATACCCTCCTCCTCGCGCTCTCTTCGCTATCGCCGTCTTTCATCGCCCGCTGCGCTCCGCGTCCGCGCTTTCATTCGTCGCTGTGCTCGTTCACTCGGTTACGCCAAGGGACAACACCGACGCTGAACGCAGGAACGGGCGCCTAAGAGCTGCTCTCTAAAATAAATTCAAACAACATGTGAGTTTTCAATTTTTATATTCGAAGTTACGAGTATTTGCGCATCCCCAGTTTTTACAGTAGAAAATATCTGCTTACCTCCCAAGCTTTGTATTTCTTTCGACAAGTAGCGCACTCGAAGAATCCGTCTCGCTCGCACATGGCACGGCAGGAAGTGCAGTAGCCGTGGCCACAGGCATCTCTGTACAATCGGGCCGACACGTTGTCACACTGAATACACAGTGCTTCCTCCGGCAGCTTATCGGCGAAGGTAACCCGCAGGTCCTTGGGGATACCGTATCCAAAATCTCGCAGCAATACGACTCCTGACATGGCTCTGCGTAATTAGGGAAAAAAATAGAGTTACGACACAATTTTTACCTGGTGCCCGGTAAAAAAAAAAAAAGAAAAACACAACTGTAGGCAAAATGATCTCCCCTTCTTCTGCTTACTTGTTCGCCATATTTTTTTTTATGTAAACGTATTGCTGCAGTGCGACGTGTGATGCTGTTTAGCCATGCTCTTTTCCGCACGTAAACCACATGCAATCGCGAGCAGAAGTCTGGAAACCACAGACCTCGCAAAAAATGTTTTTTCGCTGCCTCGGCACGAAGCTGGAGAAGAATTAGTACAAACCATGTTTGCTGCTCGACCAAAGCAAAGAACTGAGAGAATCCTACGTGGCATGGCTACGACATATGACATTTTAAATTGTTTGCTCATGTCGCGTGGTTTAGTAAATGTTGTTTCCGAGAGTACATAAGTACGAGGGGAAGTCAACAAGTAAAGGAACTTTTGCAATTTCTCGCATTAGTGTTTGGTAACACTGCTATAGTATCCAGCGCTGAATTAGTGTTGTCTGCAACACTTCTATGAAACGTGTCCCTCTTATTTCCGCGTTAGTCGTTAGAGTGTAGCAGACCGTTAAACATGGCAGCTTCATTGTCGATCTGCACCAAGGAAGAAATGAGGGGAGTGATTCGCTTTTTGTTTGCGGAAGGTGTTAAACCTGCGGAAATTATTCGTCGAATGCAAGTGCAGCAGGGTGACAGCTGTTTATCGCGAAGCAAGATCTACGAATGGATAGAGCGTTTGAAACAGGGAAGAACTTCTTTATGTGACGAGGAAAGATCGGACAGGCCATCGACGTCAACGGCCGAGGACAATTTGAAAGTCGTTGAGGGTAGGGTGATGGAAAACAGACGAATCACAGTGGACGAAATCAGCAATACTTTACATATGAGTCATGGTTCAGCGCATTCCATCTTACACGACAGGCTATATTTTCGGAAAGTGTGTGCAAAGTGGGTCCCGAAAGAATTGTCGGCGCATCATAAGGCACAAAGGTTGGACATGTCTCGTAAACATGTGGCCCGTTATCGTTACGAGGCAGATGAATTTTTACAGCCAATTGTTACTGTAATGAAACTTGGGTACATCATCACGAACTGGAAAGTAAGGCTGCGATCATGGTTTGGAAACACTCATCATCTCCAGAAGTTAAGGAATTTAAACGTCAACCATCAGCTGGTAAGATTATGCTAACACTATTCTGGGACATGGAAGGTGTGGTAGCCTTTCATTTCACCGCAAGAGGCGGAACTGTGAACAGTGAGAACTATTGTGACGTGTTGCGAACTAGAGAGAAAAGACTTTATTCGAGGTCAGACTAAGACCTATAGATATTCCTCCGCCAGGAGGACCATGGCCAGCTGGTCGGCGAAGGCCGCCGACGCCAACCACACCCGCCAGTGGGGAGGTGGGGGGTTAGGGTAGTGAGGGGATTGTAGGGCTGCGGGGCAAGAGAAAAGGATGTGCTCTACATTTGCGTACGTAGAGGGGCAGTTGGGACATAAGGGGTCTGAGCGGTAACGATAAAGGTATAGGCGTGCTGGAGTGATCAAGGTGTTGAGCTGGATGGCCCTGAGGGTGCGTACTTGGGCAGTGGAGAGACGAGGGTGTGGTGGCGGAAGCGTCTGCAATGAATGCCGGAGGTGTTTGTAGTGCTGCTTCAGAGTTTTCTTATAAAAGTGTGCCTCGTCCGCTATGGGCGGGCAAGGCCAGGGGATCGTCGGCGCCCGGCTATTAATCTCGCGGGCAAGCTCATGAGCGAGCTTATTGCCGATAATCCCCGCATGACCTGGCACCCACACCACAGTGACCAAAGCAGGGGAGAGAAGGGAGAGAGCGTCAGAAAGGTCGTCATGAAGATTATCGGGAAGTCTGTTGTCGCGAAGAGCCCTGATTGCCGCCATGGAGTCCGAGCAAATGCGATACCGAGGAGAGGGAGGAAGAAGGGTTAGTTCGTGCGTTGCGTGAACGATCGCGGCCAATTCAAGGAATAGAGAAGAAGTAGGAAGTGAGAAGGGGCCAGCGGTGGAAGTGATGGGAATGCCAAGGGGGGTCGGCATTGTCACACAAGCAGTGGAGCCATGAGTTTGGTAATACGCGGCGTCGACGTAGCATGTGACAGTGTCCGGTGGAAAAGGGTCGTGGAAGTGAGCGCGGGCTTGTCGTCGTCCCTCATGAAGATGTGGGGTCATATTAGAGGGAATAGGGGCACAGCGGAGATTGCTGGGAAGAGGTCGTTGAGGAGTGTACAGAGGAAAGTCAATGGGCCGGATGCCAGCCCGCTGCAGTAGCCAATGACCCTGCGCAGAGCTGGATAGGCGGCCAAGTTGTCGATCCCTATGTGGACTCGCTACGGCGAACGCGGTCGCAGACCACCACCACTACAGAAGCTAACCCCCCGTCGGACCACGCTGACCCACACCTCATGCGTCTCTGGAGACGCCGTAAACGCCTCCTTAGTCGCATCCGCACCCAACCTAACAACATCCAGCTTAGACATACATTAGACATACTCAACACTGACATACTAACTCACTGCTCCATCTTGAGACAACAAATTGGAATCGCATATGCGATTCTATCAACTCTTCCCTCCACACTAAATCAGCCTGGTTGATCCTCCGGTCCCTCCTTGGCCCTCAACCTGCTCCTCTCCCCACAATCCAAAAGCATCTCTCCGAGCATGGTGCTACTTCCCTCCTTCAACAGGTCACGGATATATACATCCCTCCTCCACTTCCTTCCCTGTACCCTGAGTACACAGGGCCTTCCAATAGCGGTTTGGACAGCCCCTTCACTCTGCCGGACCTAGAACGAGCTTTGGCTCAAAACAAAACTGGTACCACTCCGGGTGCGGACCACATCACTTACTCTCTGTTGAAGAACATGCCTGATTCGGATAAAGAATTTCTTTTAAACAAAATAAATGAACACTGGGCCAACGGCACTCTTCCCGATGAATGGACCTCTTCCATCATTACTCTAATACCAAAGCCCGGCAAGCCCGCCACACTCTCCAACCTGCGACCCATTTCACTTACTTCCTGTGTCGGGAAAACCATGGAACGCATGGTACTCGCACGTCTCACGGATCTTCTCGACGATACTCACTTCCTTCCGCACAATCAGATTGGTTTTCCGCCCCACATGTCTACTCAAGACCTCTTTCTCCTTCTCCAGGAAACTTTCTTTCAACCTTCGAGGTGTCAAGTTCACGCACTTGTCACTGTGGACGTGCGCAAGGCCTTCGATACCTTACTTCATGACGCTATCCTCTCCCCCCTCGAAGACACCGGCTGTGGATCCCGACTCTACTGTTACGTTTCTTCTTTTCTCCGCTCTCGACAAGCTCAGTTCCGACTCGGGACCACGTTGTCCCCGCCCATCGCGCTCACCCGCGGAACACCTCAAGGTGCTGTGCTCTCTCCAACCCTCTTTAATCTCGGGCTAGCCCCTCTCGCAAAATCCTTGTCGGAGATTCCGCACCTACAGTCAATTCTCTATGCTGATGATATAACCCTTTGGTGTACTCACGGCTCACCGGGGGAGGTGGAATTCACATTACAATCCGGCCTCAACCTCATTTCCGAATTCCTTTCCCGCTCTGGTATGCAAGCAGCTCCAGAGAAATCTGAGCTGCTGCTCCTTTCCGCTACAAAGTACCAACGGTCTGTAAACCCCCTCAATCTCACTCTCGCCGGTACTCCCATCCCCCGCACGTCATCCTGCCGGGTTTTAGGCTTTCCCCTCCAAGACCACTCTTTCAGCCGCGCAATACAGTCCACGATCACCACCTGCCACCAAGTAACTCACTTAGTCCGACGAGTGGTCAGGCGGCGCGGCGGTCTCGACGAATGCAGAGCCAATCAACTTGTAACAGCTTTTGCCTTGAACAAAATCCTTTATTCCCTGCCATACTGCACACTTACGCAGACGCAAATGCATCGCATTCAATCGGCTTTAAACACTCTCTATAAAGCTGCCCTACATCTTCCGACACACGCATCCACAGCCAAACTATACGCAACAGGCTTATTTCTTCCCCTTGCAGAGCTCTTGCGAACTAAACTGAATCTTGCAATCAGATCCAAACGTCATGTAAAACTGCGGAAAAGTGTCATCCTGCAGCAAGATAACGCTCGGCCAGATTCTGCGAAACGGACGGCCGAAAAAATAAAGAAGTTGGGATTCTCATTGTTGGAACACCCGCCATACAGTCCAGACCTGGCTCCAAGCCATTTTCATATGTTTGGACCATAGAAGGAAGCGCTCGGGGGAAGATCTGCAACCGAAGCAGAAGTCATTGATGCGGTGCACAATTGGTTACAGGTGGAACCCAAAAACTTTTTTTCCGACGGAGTCAAAAATCTTGCGAAACGTTGGGCAAAGAGCGTTGAAGTACAGGGAGGTTATGCAGAAAAATAATGTATGTTTCAGTTTTCTATCATTAGTATAAATGTACGTTTTCTCCTTACTTCTTTCGTCACCTCCCCCCTTTTTGTTTGCACTAACTGATCAGTATGACTACATTTCTACTTATAACAGACTCCTAAGACCACTCTGAGCTCGAAGGCGAGCGAGTGGTTTCTCTGTCGCCCTCGCTACCCTTCTCACCTTCTCACAGGCGCTCTCTCCTCCTCACCGCGTATTTCTTTAGCAGACAAGTGGACACTACGTCAGTAGCAAACGTCAGGTTGGCACTTGTTTCTCGTTTATAAACACCTTCGAGTCTCCTTAATAACAACGGCCGCTCTTCGGCTACACGCTGTGCGCAAAACATGGTGAAATCAGGGGGGGGGGGGGGGGGGGTATGCTGTAAGTGTCCACCTAGTGGACATGTCCATTTCGTCTGCTGCTGGAGGTCTGATTTTCTGGGCTGGGGCACGCGTCAGAAGGAGACAGGCGCTCTCAACCAATCAACACTTCAGCAGCAGAAGAAATGGACATCTAGGTAGACCCTAGATGTCCACCAGTTGAGCTGAACTATTATCAGCTTGTGTGTTTTCGATATTTTGCGGTTTTCGCCTCAGCCATGCGGACCCCTCCGCCGCTGTGGTTTTGTTTGTGCTTTTTGCTTATGTTCGTATAAATGAGGTGAATAATTATGCACCTTCAGTTAAAAACTCGCCCTCTACCCCTGGATTACATGAGAGGCGGCAAGTTCAGGGGTTTTTTGGTGAGCTGGCCTCGGAGGCAAAGCGGATACAGCAGGACATACTCGCCTCACGTTCACACACCCACCTCCACACCCAGCGTCGCGGGCACTTGAACCGCGATGCGCGTGGGACGGTAACACTTTTCGCGCTCGTTCCCGGGGAGATGGTGCGGTGGCTTTCAGTGAAGGGCCCCTGAGAAGCGGTTGGGAATTATCTGACCGGGCTCTCGACCCGTACACGTTCGCCATGCGTGCGCGCGCTGCCGATGGCAGAGGTACGCACAATCGTGGTCGACATACCGACCCTAGGCTACCAGTGCATAGCGCCCCTGCAAGGAAGCAGTCGATAGGGAGGAACAAGGGTCAACCGGCGCGAGGCACTGGACGCTAAGCCCGTCAAAGGCCGACTATGCTTCATAAAGGCTCATTTGCACTAGGCCGACACGACGCCGATTTTGGTCTGCCGACTGTTGGCGAGAGCAGTTTACAGGACGGAACACGCTGTCGCCAACAGTCGGCAGGCCAAAATCAGTGTCGTGTCGACCTAGTGTGAATGAGCCTTCATCGGTGCAACCAGCAGGGGCACTGCGCCCGGGATCGCAGACACCATGGGAACCGAGAGCACGCGCTTTCGAGAAAGGAGCGGAGACGCCGGTGAGCAAAGCTGCATGGTCAGCGACAGTAACAGCGGCGTCAAGTGTGACACATGAACTCCTTGCCCCACCGGCTTGTCGTTTCGGACCACCCAACGACAAGCCAGTGCCGATAATTGAGGTTACAGTCGCTCGGCGCAGGATTGTTGCGCTGTTAGACACGGGAGCGAGCGCTTCACTCTTTGGCGACGAGGTATATGAACATCTCCACGAGTGAGCAATGCGACTTTCCAACTCGCCAGCGGCCCGGCGCACGCGAGCGGTGCTACTAGGCTTGACGAGGAAATTGCGGTCACTGACCAAGTGAATGGTGAAAATAACACAGAGACGTTTCGGGACCCGTACGGGTTCCTTGATCACACTAAAAGCGGGCAAGAGCCGCAAGTCGTTTTTTATGCCAAAATGTGACGTAGAGAACGGGTGTAGTTGGCAGGCAGATTTCCATCCGTCCTGTTGATACTGTTGTCCGTAGTTTGAATAAATAAAGATTCTAACAAAAGTCGCGTCATGGGATTCTTTCCTTAGCTATTATAGCAGCGTTTTCCCAATCGATGCGGTGACTGCGATTGTCGACGTGTTCGGCAAGGGCGTTCGATGCTTTTTTTCTAGTTGGGGACGTCCCTTTGGTGCTCCTTTAATCTTGTGAATTTGCCGGTTTCGCCAATGTAACTGCAGCTGCAGTCTGCGCATGTCAACTTGTAAACAACATCGGGGTAATTCTTGCTTTCCAGCCGATCCTTTACATTAACAAGCTGATTTCTCAGCTTGTTGGATGACATGTGTGCTATTCTAAGATCGTATCTTGAGAATACGCGGCTAAGGGCTTCACCGCCGCCAGGCACATATGGGATGCCAGCGCGTTTTGTGAACGAATTGCCTTGAGACGGCTTGGGATGGAGGACACGAGCTTCCATTTTGTTAATAAACTTCTTTCGGTACCAGTTCCTGGATAATTCGTGACGAATCGTCTTCAGTTCGTTCTGCATTTCGTCGTCACTTGAGCAGATGAGTGTGGCCCGCGTCACGAGAGATGAGACGACGGATTGCTTGTGGCAAGCAGGGTGGCATGAATTGAAGTTTAAGTACCGGCCAGTATGAGTCGCCTTCCTGTGCACGGCAAATGTGAGTCCCGTTCCACTTCGCCGCGCGAGGACGTCGCTACTAGGCTTGTGGTACAGTGGGAGAAACGGGTAAGGCGACAACGCCTTGATCACCTCCCCGCCCTGTGGGTTTCTATAATTCTTGATAGAGACTTCGTCGTCAAGCGGGCATTGTTATTGACGTCTGCAACGGAGCATATATTAGGGAGCGAGCTTGTGGCACCCTGAAACATTTCGTTACATTTCAAAAAACGTCAGAGACAACCTCGTTCGATGACGCTTCACGCGCAGACCGACATAACGATCGCCCCGAAAGGTACCTCGGAACGGTTTCGGCCGGGTCGACAAGCGACCAGCCGGCCGCGTCGAAAGAAAAGGCACGGAGAGGAACCGCTCCCCTCCCGCACGGCCACCAACCCCCGCTGCGGTGGCACAGTGCACCGCAGTGAGGGGGCGAACGAGACCACCCGCTGCTGCTGAACGACTCAAGCAGTTTGTCGAGGGAAGAAAGGCTCGTCTTTCATCGCTTCTGACGCCTTATTCATCGAGCGGCTTGGCTGCACTACGCTAGTTAGGCCCAAAATTGAGACAAGCGACGTCTCTCCGTGGAAGTGAATTCCTCGGCCGGTGAGATTGGCTGAGAGGAAAGCGCCAGACAGCGCCCTGGACAAACTGCTCGATACAGGGGTGTTGGAAGGTCAGGTAGCCCATGGGGTTTTCCTGTGGTGTTGGCTCCTAAGAAGGATGGGATGACCCGCCTTTGTGTTGACTATCGCTGCCTCAACGAGGTAACCCGCAAGGACGCATATCCGCTTCCTAGCATTCTCTCGATCGTGTCCAACGTTGGCGGAGCGAATTACTTAACTACGATCGATGCAAGCAGAGGACAATTTAAAGTGGAGGTAGATCCTCATTACCGAGAGCAGACTGCCTCCGCTTGTCACAGGGGCCTTTTTCACTTTAACCGAATGCTTTTTGGACTGGTCGGTGCGCCTACGACTTACTAGCGCCTAATGGTTCGTGTCCTGGGTGACACAACGTGGCACTATGCCCTTGCTTCGCTAGATGATGTTGTGGTATACTCGCGTACCTTATTGAGCACTTATGCCATCTCAGGGACGTGTTGGAGCGTCTGAGGTCTGCGGGGATAACGCTAAACCCGACCAAGAACCCGATAGCAGCAACCCGTGTAATGCTTTTGGGGTTTCCACTAGATAGCGGATGCCTTCTGCCGTGCGATGACAAGGTTGAGGCATCATTGAATTACCCGTCACCGGCAGATAGGCGGACTGAGACGCTTTTTGGGGCTGGTGAACTTCGATTGTCAGTTCATCGCAGACTGAGGTGCAGTGCAGGCATCCTTATGAATATGCTGTTGAGGAAAGGTGATGAGTGAAGATGGGGTACCGAGCAAGAGGCGGCGCTGCGCAACCTCGTCAACATGCTCGTTGAAACCACTGAGCTAAGGCTACCAGATCTGAACAATGAATTTTTGATACATACGGACGCCAGCGACCTTGGCTTAGGAGCGGTTTGTTCCAACAGCACGAAGGTAGCTTGCGGCCGGTAGCACATGCTAGCCGCTCTCTGACTCCCGCAGAGAGAAATTATTCCGTGACAGAAAAGAAACGTCTTGCTATTTTTTTTTGCTCTGCAAATTTTGGACAAATAAATTGATGGAGTTACATTTGTGATCGAGAGGGATCACATGGCACTAACTTGACTTAGCCGTCTAGGAGAGCGAGCGGCCGGCTCGCGCGATGGGCACTTCTCCTGCAGCGATGTGACTTCACTGTTGGCTACGAGAGGAAAGAATGACGTTGTGGCGGACGCACTATCGCGGCGCGCCCGTTGACAGTGAGACTGGGTAACATGACGACTCAACTCACCTCGCCCGAAACTGAACTTGAGAGCGCGGAGTACCTGCTGCAACTCTCCATTCGTCAGAAGGGGTAACATTAATACCCATCGTGACTCTTCAGAGACTCAGCCTACGAGCAGAGTCACTGCTACTATGCTCGACGGCGATAGTCCCAAAGGAAGGCGGACGAACCCACCTTCTGAGGAAGAGACGTGAACAACTTGGACTGCATTAGTTCAGTGGGAAGCGTGTTCAGCAGAAAGAGCTGTTAGAGGCAGAATTCCTTTTGTAAGAAAGGTTACAATTCCTTTT
>NC_051154.1:434671497-434812367 GCF_013339745.2 Dermacentor silvarum
ATTGAATACTTCAGCGCATTCAGCCGCAGGAATACTGCCTCCTACAGCATCGGTGACGGTTATATCGGCTTTATTAAAAGGATTGATTGTCTGCCAGAACTTTAGACGGCTGTTTGTTAACATTGATGGTAGATTGTGTAAGAAATGGCGACGAGTAGATATCAGCGCCGACTGATATTCCTTATCGCAGGATTTGTAGCGTTAGCCAGTAATCGGATTGCCTGTTTAAGTCGGCCTGTCTGTAGAGGCGTTTCTTCTTATTGATAAGGCGACATAGATGGCTATTAAACCAAGGTGCAGTGTTGGTGCATGGTATGCTAATGATAGGTATGTACTTGTCGACAAGAGCAGCAAGTTTTTACTGAAAAGTTACCACTTGGTCTCCACTGAACGTTTTCGAAAATCGCGAAGAAAGTGTTCAGCAAAGACTGCCAACTAAGCGTTTATTTCACCGAAGTTTGCTCCGTTGTAGCACCTGATTTGTTTAGTACGCGTTCATTTTCTCTGAGACACAAAGTTCACATTTTCGGTGATTATGGAATGATCTGAAAGGCCTTCGAAGTGGGCAATATTAGAGCAAAGGTAAGTATTGTCGGCTAGGATAAGATCGAGAACATTGGCTGAAGTGGCGGAACGACGCGTCGGTTCGGAGATAAGTTGCTGCAATAAGAAATCAAGGCAGCACTGAAGGAAGCTTCGGGATCACTACGTGGAGCTGTTAATGAGGACCAATTTTTTACAGGAAAGTTAAAATCACCAAGTATTAGTAAGCTAGAACTCGGAAATCGAACTGTAAGTTCGCTTAACACACGACAGAGTTCACTTGAGAATGATGTGCCCATGTTAGGAGGACGGTAAATAACCCCAATAATGGCATCTGTAGGGCCGCATTTCAAACAAACCCACACTGACTCTATGCATGACGTGACATCGATAAGCACAGCAGCTATCTTTTTCTTGATGGCAAGAAGTACACCACCGTCCCTACGGTCCCCGCGGTCACAATGAAATAAGTTAAAAACGGAGTCACATACCAAAACGACATTGTCTGGGATCGTGTTATTTAACCAAGTCTCTGTAAGTGCTATGATAGACGCACCGCATGAATCGATTAGGGAAGAAAGAACCACATTTTTGGGAAGAACACTTCTTATGTTACTGTAAAGAAAACAAGTAACCAAATCGTCGCAGCACTGAGTGCGTGACTGCGAGGGTGATTTGGCAGCTAATTTTGGAGGACTGGAAGGAATGCGTCATTGGTCAGACACCCGCGCTGCCCAACTGGCCGCATTGTCCCAAAAATAAGGAACACTATTGATAAACAGTTTATCAAAAACCAAACGTACTTTGTAGCCTTCTTTTTTTCTGATTTGGCAAACTTGAGCAGTTAGCGTCCTTTCTCGTGAACAATTTATGAATAATCACGTGAAATACTGAAGTCCGTATTTTTTAGCTTAAAGCCCCTGCTCATCACAAATTCGACTTTTTTTTTGTTGAAAAGCTTGGCAATAATTGGCGGGTTTTTGTTTTCAGAAAAACGACCTATGCGATAGGCCCGGGCTAGAGAAGACACAGTAAGCCCAAGTTTGTTAGAACAAAACTCGCTAACAAGACGCTCTGAGACCTCCAATGTTTCGGCCTTATCAGAGTCAGGAATGCCAAAAAAGAGGACGTTGGACCTGCGGGAACGGTTTTCCAGATCATCAATTTTTTAATGTTTGATACATCGTGAGAACGACTCGTAGAGGCCTCCGATGTACGCGTTGACTGGTTATTAAGTTCAAGTTCTTCCACACATTTAACTAAAGCCAGCATTTCATTTTTCAAGCCTGTATTTGTCTGGTTTTTGAGCTCAAGCCCCTCTACACGCTTTGCCACAGACTGCAATTCTTTTTCCAAGCTTATATGAATTTTGAGGATCTTATTAACACTTTCTAGCATGTTCGTGTGGTTCGCCTCGAGCCTTTGAATAGCATCGTATACAAGTTCTATTTTCTCCTCCTGAGCCTTGGTCACAGGACCGGGGTTTGATTCAAAGTCCCCACCTAAAACTAAAATACGCCAAAGGTACACAACCGCTGCGCGAAACCGCTTCAGATTGTGGGAGGGGGGGGGGGGGGGCACGACACCGCTAAAAGACAGACATCGTCAGCTCGGTAGCAGGAATATTCGTAATAGCTAACCTGAACCTGCATCAACAGTGAGTGGCGTGGCATTTCGTGCGCAGTGCCGTGGCCCCTGCCGTGGCTCCTCTGTGTCAAGCGGGCACTATTTTTTAACTTGAGTTCTTTAGATTTTGCCGGGATGATGACTGCACCAGCAGAGCGGTGGAGTTTTCCCGAACCCTATGTGTAGATATGTTGCGGAATCTGTGGACGTTCAAAATGTGTTACAATGTTTCGTGCTTCAAAGCTTGCAACGGCGCTCCAGCTTCCTTTCTCATGCCCGGAATTGTCAATTGTACTTGCGGCCGGTGCATGCACCACAATGGGGCTAATAATCGTGTAGCAGGCGTGAATTGTGTTGGCAAGTATGACTGATGCCTTACAATACTTTTGGCAAATGTTGAATGCGGCCTCTTTGCTGGAAAGCAAGCAAGATGATGTGAGGGAATCCGAGTCAGATGTCGGATGAATGTTCCCAGGACATCTATAGGAATGTAGACTGCCAAAGGAGAATCTCTGGCAATGGCCACTGTCGCAATCGATTATGTATTTTTTGGGAGACCAAGACAAGTTCTGAGTGCTAGGGCTTGCACAAAGACTCAAAAAGACACAAAAATAGTGTCTTACGATACACAGGTGTATCTACCACCTAGGTTAACACAACATGAACAGACCATGCTGTACCGTCTGTGGCTAGCCGTTGCATTTACAAAGGCATGTGCCTTCCTTATTGGAATGGCCAACAGCCCCACGTGCGAAACATGCAGCAGTGATGAGACGCCCGCGCACATTATCTGTGTCTGCCGCGCTATAGTGCAGAGAGACAAGTGATGTCCAGAGAGCTGGACCAATTGGACAGTCGTCCATTATCAGAACTAAAGGCTTTAGGCCAGTGCTCCCAAAGAATATCCGCACTGAAGACCTTATTCGCGTTACTAAGATTTCTGCGGTCTACAGGCCTTCACGATAGACTTTAAGAACGCCGCACCCTACCGCTCCATAGTGTACGCGTTTCTTATTGTGATAGTCTCTCCTTCTCTTTCTCTCTCTCTCTCTACTTTTCGCTTTCTTTCTCTTTTTATCCCCCTACTCCTTCCCCCCGTGCAGGGTCGACAACCGGAACTACCTCTGGTTAACCTCCCTGCCTTCTATGCATCATTTCTCTCTCTCTGTTCATACAGCTATGGAGAATGGATGATGCTACGGGTCTTCGCCAAATTTTTAGCGAAATCAGGCTGGCTTATGGAAGACTCCAGAGAATTCCAACCATAGTTTTAGTATGCTTTATCCGTCACTGCAGCTGTGGTTACCATCAGCTCTCTTCCGATGCGACACCACACAGATTTGCCACCTACGAGTGAAAGTAGCCTGCACAAATTCGTAGTCCTTCCTTATTATAATGGCAGATTCCCTGATATGCGGCCACAGCTACTACAATACATCCAGTTCTCCACCACTGCACTCACTTCGACTTCCAACGTCACCCTCTTCAGAACACGCCGAGCCAACTCTTTACAGAGGCAAAGATCCTAGGCACAGGGTGCTTGCCATTCAATAACTCAGAGAGGTTCTTTCTCAGTTAGAACTCATAAAATCACTCTCATTATATTAGCGGGTGTGAGAAGGCGTTCATAGATATCATGCAGTTACCACTGTGCACGGGAACTTTCTCTCATTCTGCTTTCTCTTTCTTCTTTGCAATCACACGCCACCTTACCCTCGTACAATGTAACCAACCGGACGTCCGTCTGGTCAACCTCACTGCGTTTCTGTTACACACACACACACACACACACACACACACACACACACACACACACACACACACACACACACACACACACACACACACACACACACACACACACACACATATATATACATATATATATATATATATATATATATATATATATATTGTTTCTGACATTAACAGTTATGCAGACCTCCTTTTGCATCCCTTAACACAAACAGAATATCGGAATGGAGGGAGCAGTGGGAAGTGTCAATTAACTTAAAAGAATCCGCCGTAATCACCGTGACCAGAAAAAAAGGAGCCTCACACTTTGCTTATGCAATCAACAGGAAGGAAGGAAGGAGGAATAGACGGAAATACAGGAGGGTTAGCCAGTTCTCAGACCGGCTGGCTAACGTGACTAGGTGTTACGCTTACTGGTGATCTCAAATTAAAATCGCGCAGTGAAAACATTACCGCGGCAGGAGTACGTCAAATATTTTTTTAGAAGATGCCTAAAGCTAGCGCCCATTTTCCTTAAGTTGCTCTCCCACAAGACATTCACAAGACCGATCCTGAAATAAGCAAATGTGGTTTGGATCCCTCACGCAATGAATAACCTAGCAAAGCTGGAAGGAGCGCACAGGAAAGCCGTAAGAATTATACATAAGTACAGGCGCACTGACTTACCTACTCATCTTTTAGCTGTCTCTAGTCTAAAAACGCTATCAGGTAGAGCGAAATAAGCACGCCTAAAGTTTTTATTTGAACTTCTTCATGACAACTTCAAAATAGACACGTAAAACTACATTTCATTTTCCAAATCTCGAACCACACTTCAAAACTATCCAAATAAGCTAACCGAATAATCGTACAGCAATGAACCTTTTAAACATTCTTTTTTCCCTTACTATACGAGAATGAAATCGAAATCACCCATCTATCACAAATACAGTCACTTTCTCAAATCAATCGTATAATTGAAGGTACTAGAGGACTAGAGTTGCTTGTCCTAACCACATTGTATGCCACTAACCCCCCCAAAATCATTGTAGGTTGCCTCCTCCGGAAACTGTTTTCTTTCTTTTGTTTTCTTTTTGCAATTTTTTTCATGCGATCCAATAAGTTTGTGTTTAAATCCTGAACGTGCTTGAATTTCTGCCAAATACACTAGTAGGATGTGCACAGATGTATGAAAACTTTATTGTCTATATTTATGTAACCACTGGTTTTTTGTTTTTTATTACTGTAACCACTTTTCCTCTTTTTTTTTCGGCGTTCATTGTTCTTGTATCCATTGTGTTTTTGCCTAATTGTAGCCCTTTTCTATTTTTGGATTGACTTTTTGTATTGCCCTCCTGCTATGCTCTCAATTCAAAGCAGACGTATTCAAAATTACCACATAAACAAATACAGCGCCGCCGGAGGACTTTTCATTTCGCAATACGAAAATTGCAGCGGATACTTTACTACTCATTACTGCTAAATCCGAAATTAATGGCACAATCATGCTTTTGCACGCCAAGCTGGCGCTGGCAGGCATCCACCGGCAGTCATCAAAGTCTACGTAGAAAGTATATAGGAGCAAGAGTAGTTGATGGCGGCAGTTCACGACAGTGTAATGAAATGCGCACGGTGAAGACCGTACTGCCGCGCGTCAATCATCTCGGTGGTACTCGTGGAAAGTGTGCCGCCAGCAACTGAAAAAACAAGAAGTTGATACATTGCAATTTTGGATCTTTCTTCCCGGTTTCTAGATACCAGCACAAGATCGTCCCAATTTCTGTGACGTGCAACATTTTGCCAGCGATGGCTTTGTTCGGGCACATGTGACACTCTGGTTTCGCTTGACTAGCCCCGGACGCGTCAGCGCATAAGCGCGACGTTAGTCCTGGCACATAGCCAAGCACACTGTCTTAACACCGTGCTAGGGATGCTTTCGCCCATAGATGATGTCTACGGTGCTAGCCACGCAAAATATTGAGAAAGTGAAAGTATCCCCAGGCAGCACAACAGCATTGGGCCAAGCATGGCCCAATGCTCGCATCTGGCCCAATCCTGCCTTCATGGCAAAGTGCAACCCGATCCCAGGTCCACCCACTGTTCGAGCCAAGATTGGTCGTACAGTTCGCCATTGTAGTATCCAATGTGTTTCAAGAATAACCTGTGCTCAGACACTTCGTGTCCAATGTGTTTCAAACATAGCGCCGCTGCTCAGACATTTTGTATTCAATGTGCTTCATGCATAGCTTGTACTCAGCCATTTAGGAGCGTGTATGCTTGCTTACTGCCTATAGAATTAGTTGCTGAGAAAACGTGATGGAAATAAGTGCAGGAAGGAAAATACCTGCAGACACATGCAAATCATAAAAATAGCGTTTATTTAAAATAAACTATTTACACCTAAATTATAATTGAAGACTGCGGCTCACTAGATGGGGTGCTGAGCTCCAGGGCAGCAGCAGGGGCAGGAGCCGGGGCAGGAGCAGGGGCAGGAGCAGGGGCAGCAGCATGGGGCAGCAGCAGGGGCAGCAGCAGGGGCAGCAACAACCGGGGTTCCAGGGGCAGCAGCAGCCGAGCAGGAGAGGCCAACGGTGGACTGGTCAGGGCACTGAGGGCAAGGGTGGGGCCGGGAGAGGGCAGGAGGGGAGAGGCAATGATTCCTGCCCAATGGTTCCTGGACAGGGCAGGGATCATCGGGCTGCTCTGCTGCTAACGTTTCTGCGAAACACCTCTTCCGGCTACCCACCCTGTCTACAACAAACCCTGGCAACCACCTATTAATAAAGCCCTACGCTTCGGTCAGGTCACCCCCCCCCCTTTTACACTGATGACATCTGCATACAAACATACAAAGACCACAACTAGTACATACAACATGCACCGTGCTCGGGACCTTCAAGGTCCTTCGTCATACAGGTCACTACGTTGTAAATATCATGCACCATAAAGATCACCCACCATAGAGCAGGTAAACATATTAAAAAAAAACCTTTAACATGAACTCAAGCGACTTAGTGAAATCAGTTGCTAAGTCCACAGTTCATCCTACAGAATTAGCAACTGCAGCCAACCTTATTGAATCGAGGTTCACAGCCTGTTCTGCAGCGAAATGCAAGAGATACGCAAAGTACAGCGCCGGATAATCAAATGCTGCGGCGGGGAGCATCAAATGCTCCCACCGTAAAAATTCTTGATCCATTTACAGGATCTTCATCCCTCTTGCCTTCGTTGACGTTCCTGTTTTCCCACCCTAACATAGCGTTGACGTCATGAGTGATGATAACACCACGTCTTTACCAACTGAGACGTATTCATCAACTGTCTTGCCCGCTGATGCTAAACGTGTAAGCTGCCTGTTGTGATGCAATTCGTTGGCTTGCGCGTCAAGCAATTTATCGACGCTGCCATTGGCGCTAGTGCAGAGCACGCCTTCGCTACGTCTGCGAGAGCAGTGGTGTCTGAACTATGTGGCTTTCATAGTAAAGAATGAAATTAGGCGACAGGGACGCCTGAATTCCTTCGTTGTAGAAGTTGAGAATTTATATGGAAGACAGAATTTTGGCCAGGACATAATCTTTTGTTATGCAAGTCATTTCGCTCTAGAGGTATTATTGTAGACTTCGGCTGTATACACAAGACTTCAACAATGCAAAAGTATGACTAAGGAAGCCTTACCTGTGACTATCTGGCATAGCTTCAAATTATTGAAGGCTTTCTTCGCCTTCCTGCTATGAAGGCTGTAAAGCACTTGCACGGGATGGGCCATTACAGCCTTCATGGCCTTCAATGCCACCTCGTGCAGCGACTTCCCTCCTATTTGTAGGAGGTGCTTGCGCAGGATGAGACACAAAAATTGCCAGAGATGTGGCAATGAGCACTGTATGTGGCAATGTTTCCATGCTGAAAAATCTACCCAGTACTAGTAAAATATAATTTATTGCCGATTGAAGTGAATTTTTAGCTGAGTGCAAAAGCAAGACATTTTTTTTGCTGCAAGAGGTTTGTGACACAATGCTCTTTAATTGTAAATGTGCTCCGCAACACCTAAGTGTTACTGGAAGAAACACATACCCGAAGTGAATCAGATTTGTCTGTTCTGTGCATTTCATGTTTGTGTTTCATCATCCTGAGCACTGTACCTATGTTTTATAGTAACTACGTCGCCAAGCTTTCACCGTCATTAAAATTATTGTAAGCGCACCAATTCTACTCACATGCAAATTCCCAATGCATAATTAGGGGATGAGATATCACACTCTGCAGGAAAGTCAAATCTACACACATGTGTGACACAAAACAGCTTGAAGGTATACTGACATGATTTTTTCAGATCTTCACATATTGCGCTAGAGGGACTGACAACCGGTTTTTAAAGACCTAACTTTTTCATGGTGTATGGTGTAACTAAAAGCTCACCCTCAGTAGTGTTTGCAGCTGCAGTGGTTACTTCAAAAACCGTGTGGATAGTTCGCAAACAGAATTTTTCTATCTGAGCAGCCTCTAAAAAAAGAGTCCCTCTTCTAGCAACACTGAAGAGTGAGGCCAAAGCCGATAGGCCGCTACGCAAGTTGTGCAAGCATCCCATGCTTTCCCAGGAGTGAGTGCAACTGCGGTTAACCGCTACATTTTGACCTTTTCTACCACTTTTGAAAAGAAGTTCGCGTTGAAGTGAATTCGAAGTAGAATATGTTCGCGTTGCAGTACAGACCTTCTTAAATTTGTACCGCGTTTTTCCCCAAGTCCACGCCTGCGTTGTGGCTGGCTGGCCCCGGTTATCATTATTCTGTCGATAGACTTGCCAAGCCAACTCATCAAAAACAAAGCCAGTGCCACTTTTCTGCTCACTACAAATGAAGGCTTATCAGCACAATCTAAGTTTTAAAAAATGACAGAAAAGAGTGGATTTCAGTTCAATACTAATAAAGATACCATGGACCACTTACGTACACTAATAGAAATTCATGTGATAGGCCTCTTAGTCTGGTAAATAAGGAACAGCGCACTGAAAACGAAGACGAAGGGAGGCCTAGATACACCACAAGTGCTGACTTTCAACTGGAAAATTTATTGATTCAACGAGTTAATATACACTTGAACTGTGCATTCACCTATAAGGCAGTGAACAATTCATGACATGCACTCGTGCTTAGATCAGGTGATACTAAACAATAATGAATTAACAAAAATCTAAACCACCATGCTGCTCGGCTATCAACAATTTGCGTGCTCTAAAAAGAAAATTTCTTGGAAGACGATTGAAGGCTGACTAATGAAATGTGGTCCTGCTTTATGTATTCTATAGGCCTCACAAATTTCCTGTGCCAATTTATCTGTGTGGTGAAAAAGAATCTCGGTCCGGAAGAATTCTGCAGTGCACCCGCAGTCACGGCAATGCATTGCCAAGTGTGAGGAGCAAACAGTGCATTTTGGTGCTCCCTGAGGGGCACGTTTACACAGAGCCCTGATTGTCCAACCTACACTCAGCCATACGTGAGCGGGATGCTGTACAGGATTGCAGAGGCGCAAGGCACACACAAATTAGTGTGCCTTACAGGGCAGACATCTTTTGCATTTGCACCTTTCTCGAGACGTTTTCTTACTGCCTCGCAGACGCTACCCACTTTCTTTCTCGCAGAAAAAAAAACACATCATTGTCATGCCGCGATCCCACCTTTTTTCAACCTGTGCGAAAGCTGGTGGACGTATGACAGAACGGCTTGCTTCTTTCTTTCTTTTATTGGTGCCACATCTTCACCCTCCATAGCACACTTCGATTCTCGCATGAGCTTTCCACAAGACAGCGTGCTATTGATGTCTTGGAAATGTACGGGACTCTAAAACCCAAGAAAAAGACTGGAAAACCCCATAGTGCGCTAAATAATTTAGTACAATATATTTTAAACAGCCAGGTTTCGTTTAGCTTCCTCCCTCTCATAACATCATGGCAGGGAAGGTAGCCACGTAAGACATTGTGTGGTTTGACACTTGGTTCGACTTGCTTGTCGAAAGGATTCGACGTTTCGGCTTCTACACAGAAGCCTTGTTCACTGACTATCATTGATTTTATTTAACTACAACAGGCATATGGCCAACCTTTATGTCAATGAACAAGGCTTCATGTGGAAGCCAGAACATCTAACCCCTTCAACAACACTATTTTGGTCGTCGTTACGTTTAGTGCGGGTCTAACATGGCCAGCAAAAAGCATGGGGAAAAACAAAAGAGATGGCAACCAAGGTGAAAAACATATAAAACAATGTTGTTTCCCCTTAGCGGGGGTCTTATTCACTATGCCCAGCATCTGTTTTTGCCATGAATGTTCATATGCAATGGTTCTATTTGTTAGCAATTTGAATGACTTTCACATTCCTTGTCATTTAGGCATGGAAAATACACCCATTACAATATTTCAATTATTCAATCTGAAAGGTATAAATACTTGTTCATAATGTAGCACAGAAGCAGATAAACCAAAGCACAGAAAAATCAGAGTAGTAGAATAAAAAGTGACAGGGGCCACAGAGTATGTGCGTTTATATTCTTAAAGTAATTAATAGTGCTCTGGAAAATGCTTTGTACCACTGCATGAAACTGGATAGTTTGGGAGTTTGTTTCATGGGCTTGTAGAAGATGAAAAAAATTGATAGTGCTGGTTAGTATACAAGCAATGCGGCAATTCAACAGCAGGTACACTTGACTTGCTGCGAATGTGGTTTTCATTAGATATCCAGTTGCAATGCAATTTTCAAACTATATTATTTAGAGAAGAAAACTATACATTAAAATGAGGTAACTACAGTATATACAGAAGATCATCGCACCCCTTTTCCTGTACTATTGTGTCCCACTTCTTTGCAATGCTATTTATCATGCACGATGTACCAACTCGTCCAACAAACAGAAATAATTCACAAATGCTATGCATTGTGTCCTTCAATAGAAAGCTGCCACAGTTTGCACTTTGTATCAGCAACTCATTTTTATTAACTCAACGACTTACTCTTGCTTGATGAATGTGTCTCTACGGAGAGCTTTTGGAAATCACCGATTCAGCAAGCCACTATGGTAGCTCACTGGCTATGGCGTTGCGGTGCCCGAGCTCGAGTTCGCAGATTTGATCCTGGCAATCATAGTCACATTTCGATGAGACCACAATTCAAGAACACTAGGGCTTAGTTAGATTTAGATGCATGTTAAATAAACTAAAGTCAAGTCCAAATATGTCAGTAGAAACTATACAACAGGAAAAAACTATTTCTATGAACTCTTTAGTGTGTGCGATGCAAAGGTCCTTCACATAGAACCAACAGCATGTTTCATGAAACAGCAGAGAACTTCCACATGTTACATACCCTCATAATTAAAAATAAAAGAGAGCTGGCAGAACGAAAAGCCATGGTAGGGATTACCTTGTTTATACTTCTTTGTCAGCTGCCCTGTCACTCCCTACTTGGTCGACGCAGATAGATGGCAACTGGGGTCGAGATTAGCTGCCCTTGCTTTATACGCGTATGCAATAGTATAACAGACCCGTTGTAGTGGCCTAGTGGCTATGCCGTTGTGCTGATACCGGGCCCGAGGGCACGGGATCAAACTCTGGTCATAGCAGCCACATTTCGATGGGGGCGAAATGCGAAAACGCCGGCGTACCGCGCATTAGGTGCTGATTAAATAACAACCGGTGATCAAAATCACCGCGGCGTCTCCCACATCGGCGTGCCTCATAATCATATTGTGGTTTTAGTACGTAAAACTTTAGAACAAAAAATGTAAAATAGAAGCCACTGCCACACTCCAACGACGTTGTGATTCCTCTAACTAAATTATTGAGAACGCCAGATAAAAGCGCTTTACAAAGTATAGCTTCGCTTCCATTGGCTATTGCGCGCGTTTTCATGGTCGGCACTCTTTCACCTCTGAGAGCACAATGCTCTCGTGCGATCGACTTGCAGGGCACGTTCATCACTGAGTGCCAACTGTTCGGTTTCATATTTAGCGTACAATGTTGTGGAAGGTATTCTTCAAGTTCGGTCATTAAAATGTCGCTGTTTGCGCGTTTCGTGGTCAAGTGGTGCATACATCCAGCTCAGAAATGAGTGTCTGTTCGACAGCTCGTCTGAGGTATGCTTCTTGTTTTTTATGTTCAATTGAAAGTTTGCCTCCCGTGAACTTCGCACAACGTCTTTGGTAGGTCATAAAAATGTGAGATAACATACGACAACGCGAAACAGGTGAAGCCATAGGCGGGTCTACGCTTCGCTGTGCGTCAACAACGCATTGTCGCGCGAGAATGCGCTTGAGAAGCTAAAAAAAGGTTAATAGTAGAAAAGAATTCCGCTAATAGAAAGTAATAAAAATGAAAGTATCGAAAACAATCTATTCCACCTCTATAGTACAACTTGTTCATGTTGAAAGATTGAAAGTTTTTTTTATTTATTACTAAGCCAAGATAAAGAATCACATTACATAATTGCTGGTACAAAAAAAAGAAAAAGAAGAGAAATCTTCGACTTATCTTAATTTTTTTTAATCAGCGACTTCGAAAAGCCTTGCTATCTTCCTCAACATTATGCGCCACGTATGAAGCGGAGTATATATAGCTTTTTGACACGCACATTTTGTCGCGCGAGACCCTTGCGGCTAGTGAGGGGTCTGGCGCTGTGGTCGGTGGTGGCACCGGGTCGTGCTCCTGCGAGGCCTCGGCTGACGGTTCCCTGACGGTTCACTAACAGTGCGCTGTCCTTCTGTTGTCGAGATGCACCGTTTCATCTTTCTTCGCTTAGACTGAATCCCTCAGTGCGTGGCATGTGCATGTTTTCAGAAGTGAATGGTCGGGGCAGTGTCTTGCCTCCGTAAAGTAAACGAGTGGAAAGGAAAGCACAGGTGCGTAGCCGTGGTCCTACCAACGTCGTCACTCTGTCGTAGCTCGCTTGTCGTGATTTCGTTTTCGTCATTCCGTCTTGATCATGCATAATTTGTGCCGCCATCATCCAACGCCGTTATCGACGTCAGCAGTATATTTTGGAACTATTGCTCGTGCGTCAATTTTATTTCTTCGGTCCGCATAAGCTATTCTCTTACTTTGACAATCATCTTTGACGATTTCTGAAAGATTTTTTTTGTGGGTGTTTTTTTTTCTTTTTTTCCGTTCACTTTCTTTTCCAGCTGAGGCACCATGCACCTTTTATGATACACTTTAGAAACAAGAAGTGTGCGGTAGTGTTGGGTGTTGCCTACTCAGTGCAATGTTAGGGGTCTCAGTGGTAATATTTATTTGTTGGGTGCGTTGATTAGACATCACCACTGCTGTTACCGCGAGCGCGTAGTGTAAGCAAGCCACAATGCACTATTCTAGTCTCTGAAGTCGCACTTTACTTTATCAACCAGAAATCACTCAACATGTACCCTCGGTTATAGTTACCGTTTATACAGATACCTTGTTAATTCTTCATTTATAAAACTACCAATGCTTTGTTATTACACTGGCTATTGCTAATAGGAGATCATGACGATCGCATGACGACGACGATGGGCCTACGGGATCATAACACCGAAGATCGGGTGTCATAACACCGAAGACCACTCACATCATGTGTATAGCTACCACATTGAAAATACGCTGACCCCACGTGCTGTAAAAATAATTGCTATACCGAGCATCTTGCGGGTAGTGGGTTATCGGACCGCGTTTCGGGCTGTACAAGGTGTTCCGTATACAGCGCTCAGTAATACAAACACGATACTCTGATCGCGTGGGTGCCTTGCACTCTTTGTGCCACCGGTGGGCTCTCGGGACACCGAGCTGATGCATATTTGTATCAAATGAAAGCGAAAGTGTTTGTGATGCCTTGTGACACACATTCGGCCCCTCAGCGATCATCCAGCGCTCACCGATAACACAAAAGGCGCCGGCCACCATGGGGCCCGAGTACTTAGTCCGAGTAGTTAATCGCCGAGTACTGTACACTTTGTCACGTCCTCACCGTTTAAGGCAAGTGATGGGTGTGTCATGCACGTGTGACGACAATGACAGGATAGCTGTATGTAAATGGCGGCATGACGATGATTACTCGTTTTCGGTGACGACGTCTATGACATAATGTAGACAACAGCGGCATATGGTGCAGACGGCAACACTACTGCACGAAAACGGCGGTGTACCGACGGCTAGTCCCCAAGGCGGTGCACTCTCAATCAAAGTAAGATTGGAACTATTTTATTATTACGATAATTGTGAAATTAAAGGAGAGGTAGCACCTTTATTGGCGCCGCCAGATCTCTTCGCAAAGTGAAGCAGTGGAGACATCGAAATGACACGAACGTTTGCGAAATTCTCTAATGTAGCGTAAAGAAGCATAAAAGGTTTCGCATTAAAAAATTATGCAGGTCCCATGCCCGAGAGAAAACAAATATGCGAAACATTCTGCCGGTAGCTGGTTACTCGTGCTCGCTTGTGGTTGGACAAGGTAAAGCCATGTAAGGCCACAAATTGCCTCTTTGTGACAACGATAAAAAGGGACGACACCCACGCAGCGGCGTGACAAGACTGACGACTACAACGAGGATATGACGGCTATGACGACGTCGACGGCGGCATGACAATAACGTCGACAATGACAGCATGATGGCAACGGCAACGATACTGGCATGGTGATTTCTTCGACGATCCTGGGGGCATGGTAACGACAACGACTGATTGTAACGACGGCGGCGTGAGGGTGGCCCGTTCCGAATGCGGCAAAGTGGGAATAGTCACAAGACAGGAACCGCAATCTTGCTAGACCAGCACCCCAGAGAAGAAGGGAGAATTACCGAATTATTCGCATAAAAAATGGCCATGGAGTCGTCGGAGGGTGATTGTCGAAATGAAGCAACAGCTTCCCTGTATAGACCTGCTGAGATATGCTGCTGGTGACACCTATTGGTTAGATGCGTTGCTTAAATTCTATGGGGTGTGTGGTATATCTAACGATGCACTGTCTCCAGGATCCGCCCGCGTGAGAAACCGTAATAAAACCATCGCGACGGCGCGCATCGTATACTGGTACCAGCACAAGCCCAGCAAGTGACTACCTTTCATTGAACTGTCTCCACGATCGGCCCTGCCTTGATGACATTTCTCCAGGATCGGCACAGTTCACATTCACAAACAGCCTTCCGGGTTAAGTAGCGTGTAAGAGCCAGATGAAGATTCGCTTCTAGATATCTGCTATTATTCTAGATATCTGCTATCTTAAAGCAGACTATGGTGTTTAGGCGGTATAAATGTGCTTTGCCACCTTGCATTCTAATTGTAAGGGTGTCTGCGAAGGCACTGGTGCCACTGTCAAGCATCTAGCTTCTCTGGCCAGTAACTCAAGTACTCCAGAAAGGGCATACCTCGTCAGCCTAGGAGCTGTTTCCATAGAAAAAGCAATATTTCAAAGTAATAGTGGTATTGTAGACACCATAAAACGATGTAAAAAATGTGCTAGAGTCACGGCTCCAGAAGCCTACTTATGTCCGAGGCAGAAACTTAATCATTTTGAACCGTGGTTGTTGTTGTTGTGGCCACAGCACATGGCTCATGGTTAATATCGACTGTTTCATACAGTTTCGTCATTTCTTATTTCTTATTGCTATCACTTTTTCTTTGTATTCATTCAAATTCAAATGGAATTTTCTTCCGCTGACTGTTTGGTCACACTAGTCATATTCATTTCGTTTTGGATTCATTTATAGGGTATTGAAATTTATATCCATTGCCCCTTTTGGGTAATGTACCACATCTGTTGATGCCATCAATGGCTTCATCGGTCCAGCGGGTGTTCCAGTAGAGAAAGCGAAAAACTCAAACGAAGTGTGAACAACTCTAACATATTGCAATTTTCTATACCACAAATGGTCTCGTGCTGTCAATTTGTGGCCAAAACAAGATGTTCTATATTGGCTCTGGGAAAGAGACAAACGAAAAGCTTATGTACGAATGCTTCAGTCCGCATTTGCTGGGCTCCATACGATCATACTATCGGCCACAAGACGTGTGGCGGGAATAAAACTCAAAGTAGCCCATCAACGTTTGCAGTTGCACGTAGTCTAAAAATGAACTTCTGAAGGTAAATGTCCCAAAACAGCTTTTTGCTTTGAGTGACACCGTATTAGGGAGCGTTGGATATTAATTGACGATGTAGGATTCTTTAAGAGGTCCTGTTTCTATAATCGCGAAAGTTATCTTATTCTCTTGGTCTCTAAACCTTGTTTTTTGCTGTTTATTTTGCGGAAAGTAACAAGAAAAGCCGGAATTTCTCGAAAACGTTTCAATGCAGTGAGCTGAAGCATTCAACTCCATATATTGTTTCTATGCTGCGGCAGACAAAGATTACAAAAAAATACAGCTAGTCGATTATACTTATTATTAGCCTCCGCGAAGGACATAATGGTTGTATAACACTGACAAATGTGTGTATCGCGATCCGTATTCGAAAGCATTTTTTGAGCTGGTTTCCACAATTTCATGAGCGCCTGTCGCTGCTTCTTAAAAGGACACTGATCTGAAGAGTGAGTCTACGATCCCATCAACTGGTAGCTGCGAAGTGCCAGCAAATAACAACGGGTATTGCAAAGCAGGTTAAGCGGAGACTATGTGTTTTTTTTTCAATGGGGCCTAATACGTGAATTATCGTGGTGTATACACATGTTCAACTTCACAATTTCTATCAACGCAACAGCGTTAAAGGCGTCGTGTCACACAAAATCCGGTGTCGGCGGCGGCGGTGTTGCCCGTTAGTGAAAAATCATCCCGAACCACGCAGGCCCTCCACGTGGTTCATAGGCGTTACTGAACTAATTGAATTTCTCAAAGTAAAAGGCGTCAGAAAATTCGTAGATACGACTTACACACCACCTACAGACATGATAGCCTCAGACTGTAGTTTGAATATACGAGAAAACATAATTCTGTTACGTAGAAACTCAAACACACACCCCTTTCGAGCGGCCGTTTGAGGTCGGTCTTCGTAGGAGCGGCGCGCCCCGCTCAGGTTCCTTGCGACACCATCCAGGTGGCATTCACCGTCCCGCATACACGGCAGTGACGGCGCCCGCTGTGCTGGGGGAAAGAACCAGAAAGCTCGTCTTCGTGCATAGCGTTCGCCGCCAGCGTTTCCAGGTAAACATTACGGTTACATAAGCTGCAGTTCCCGGGAAGCGTGAGAAGCAGTCCCGTTCCACTCTTAAAGGCGAAGCTTAAGCGTCCTCCAAGCTTTTATTTTATTCTTTCTCTTTTTCTTGACCAGCTGGTCACTGGTGGCCAGCTGTTCGTATACTCGATATGCCTGCAGAAACAGTCATATGACAATCGTAATGTCCGGCATGTTATTAGCGACGGCTACCAGGAGAATACAAGGAATTCTTGTGAGCACCAGCGTTTGAAAATTCAGCTCCAGAAGAATAATGTGCTTGAAGTCCTTTGCAAGTGCTACGACTAACCTTAAGTACCCAGTTATAGCCCACTGAGTTTACAAAGTTATCACTCGCGTACGCTAATGCTTATTGCGCTTCTTTACGGGCTCCTTTTAAATCATAACTACGTTATTATCATATTTCGACAGAATGCACGTAGATATACTCGTACATCGATAGGGCTTGGTCATTTTGTTTTAGCTTAACAGGAGTTGTCTCTCATGGCCATCTCATGGGAAATATCATTACTTCATTCAGCACCTCACCTCTTCTGTTTTCTTTTCACTAGTACTTTTTCTTCGAATTTTATTCGTCTCCAAGACTACAGCGTCATTAGTGCCTCTGGCGGGCTCATTTCCGGTCGCTGGCCGTACGCGGTCCGTTTTGATCAGGGCGACGCATCCAGACGAGCCTCGCCTGGCCGCATCCCCGATGCCGCGCGGATAGTGTCCTGACGACTTATTATGCGCGAAATCGCGTTCTTCCCCCACGTCTATCCTCAACCCTCACCTCCCCCTTCTGGCATCTACATCTGATAAATTATGAAGCAATTCCTTCTTGCGTGTGGGTGTACTTGTGTCACGTCTGTGTGCTTACGTACGCTCTCCTTTCTATAAAGACCAGCTGCTACGCCGGTCATCTCCTTCGAGGCACCACGCCGTAATTGGCCAGAAGAACACCAAGTCGCATTCCTTGTGGCCTTATACGACTGGCAGCAAACGAGCTGATGTAGCAGCTCCGCAAATGCGAGGCATATCGGAAATAATGTGCGACGGCCACAAGCACCAGTCTGCTAACGTGCAGAATTGCGGCGTCAGCTGGCAGAATCACCGGACCTTTCTGTACACTCGAGGAGACCATGCACGGCGTTATTAACAATACGCTGGTGCTCATCGTCGGAATTAACTTTCGGGTAAACATTAAAGTTCCCTGAAATTTCGAAATTCAAAAAAAAAAACCCCACGCTGCCGAATATATTTGCTTGCCCTCGGAATATGGTGGCTATAAGGGGAGGTGGGAGGTCGTGGCTGGCAGCTTGTGGCACTGTGTTTCAGGAATTCGTGGTGACGATTGGTAGCTAATACACTTTCGAAAGTTCGTGCGTTGACAAGGCTACATTTTCTCGTGAAAGAAAAAAAAAACGACGCTATGAAAGGTAGAAGAGAAAGAATGCGCTACTTAAAGCTTCGTCGGGCCCCATAAATATGCTTTGACGTAGTGCTTCGTTTGTTTATTGTGTTTTCTCGTTTTATGTTGCCTGAGCTTTATAACAGATCGATGAAACTCAAGTTCTGATTCATCATGTTGTGCTATCGTATCTTTTCCTGGGTACAAGAATAATAAAATAGTCGATGTAAACACTCACCAAGCAGTGTTCTTTGATGTGTACAAGCAATATACGGGGTGCTGAAGATGAAGCTTTACGATTTTTTTAAACATCGCCTGTGGCAGGTAGCATAATTCTTATCGTTGAGCTGGATTATTCGAAGAGGCTGACATTAGTAGCACGATAAATCGAAACACGTGTTCAACTAATTAACAAGAAATACAAATTAACTTCTTAGTTAATTACTTTTCGACACATATTGCAATTTACGAATTGTAGCCGGTGAGCTTCTCAGGCGTATCCACTTGGAATGAATTTTCACAATGACACCAGTTTGGAGATATGCGCCATCAAACTCACCGTAAAAATGCACTGTTGTTCCACTTACTTTTTTACCAAAATGCTGTTTTATACATCGTAGCACAAAAGTAACTGTTTTATACATCGTAGCACAAAAGTAACAAAAGCACAAAAGCAATTAGCAGCGAAACAGAAATTTCTTTTCGCATGCACTATAATTGTAAACGGCGCCCGCGTTGATCGCGCGCCTTTTTTCCCCGGCGGCAGCATTCAGCTTGTGGTATAGCCTGCAGGCAAACTGTCGGCACTGTTGTGATGTCGGGGGTCCGAGAGGCCACGAAGGTTCCATGGATGGTGCCGTGCCAGGTGCCGGGTGCCGGGAGAAGGAGAGGTCCAAAGAGATCTTCAAGAGATCAGAAAATGGTTTTATATACGAATGTGAATGATAATTTACACGAAGGGCTCCATGATTCTTGGAGCCGTCTACATGCTGAATTCTGTGAAGTCCGAGCGTTTACATCTCCAAGCTCCCACACAACACCCAAGCCCCGCTTTTTATCAGTTCATTTCCCCCTTTCACTCGTCGAGGGAATTCACTGTGGTTCTTCTCGGTCAATCACAGTCGTCGACCATTCAAAAAATCCCGCCCATGATGTGGCACCGCTCCGCCGAGCTCCACCTCAAATGTTGCTCGATCGCCCCCCGCATACCAGGCAACGGATGGCAACTTGGGAACCGAACGTCGACGCTGTTCCCACGTAAATGCTCGATGTTGGCCCTTTTCAAGAATTAGTGGCCTCTCCGTGACTTTAATCTTGTCAGGGTCATGAGACTGGCCTTCGCGGAAGCTACCGCCGGGCCCGTCGTAGTCCGGGCGGGCGCTGCAGGTGCTTGACGGAAACACACTAAGAGCGACGTTGCCGTTTTAGCGATGCATGAGGCCTATGACCCATTACAGTCTCGTATCTCAGAACTCGTCCCGCCTAACACCTCTGAGCTGTCGAACAGCCGAAGATATGAAACATAACTGTTCGTTCATTAGTCCCAAGTAACGCTGATTCCGTCGGCAGCTCCTTGGAATCGATAAAAACGACGAAGTGTGAACAACACTCCACAGCTGCGCGTCAGCCGATCAGGCATCCTTCGTACCGAGGGACCACCTGGCACAACAGCACATACGACGGGAGATGCAAGGTTTGTCGACGTCTCATTGCCAACGAAGCGAACGCTACAAGCTTTCGCGCATGTCTTTGGTTTCCATTCAGTGCCGTTATGGCTTTAATGCAACTAAGCAAGTTGTAATCAAGTTTGAGAGGCACGCGCTGGCAGGCGCTACGATGTCAACAAACACTCACATCATGCAGCGCACACTGCTTATCTACCACTCTCGATGGTCACGCAGGCGCGGTTGCAGTGGACACCGACGGGTGGGGAGGGGTTCGGGGGTCTAACCCCTCTCCCCCCTGAGGCCGAGTTACCCACGCTATTACTGACAATCCAGTTCTCCCACTCCATCAGTCATAAATGACCTCTTCAGACACTGCCACCACTCACTGCTGCCACCACCGTTTAGGTAAGAGCTTCAACGGATGACCACGTGCACTGCTCTGCAGACCAGCTTCTTGGCCCTATCAATCTCTTTCAAGACTTAGAGTAAAACGCTGAAGAAATAAACATCGGCAGCATCCTTGGTGTCATTATTATTATAATAATTAGGCATTTTATTTGCTGGTGGATTCCTCTGATTAAAGCAAGGAAATTGCAGATTATGCAAAGTGCTTCCTCCCCCCCCCCAAAAAAAATGCACCCCCCCCCCTGGCCTAGATCCTGGGTGCGCTACTGCACGGTCGCATCGTGAAACGAATTAAAATTGTTCCCGGTGGACAGTTAAAATTATTGTACGAGCATTGCAGAGCTGCGACCTAATTAAGCGCGCACACTCCGTCGCTATGCATAGACTGCAACAACATGCAAGAGAAATGCCTTTTCGCCGCCCCGCACAGTGGGGCCACCATCTCGTTAAACGTTTAAGCGCTGTTCCAAGTTTGGCTCCTGCGCGCCTGATGAGTGGCTTTACCTCATAGCGTTGGAACAAAATGGCAGAAGTATACGCAACTCTACTCCCTTTGGGAGCATATATAGGGACACTAGCTGCTGCATCCCGGTCACGCTGAGAGGGGGATTCGTTCGGCGGAACAACCTACACGCTTTTCAGGCAGACCTTTGGCTGCCACACCTCACTTCCTCATCATAATCGATGTTCGTCCATTCGGAAGAGATGGGATAGTTTGTATGTCACCAGATCAGACTTGTGTTGCAGACCTTCTAAAGTGCAAGTATTTAGGGTCTGGTCCGGTGAGTGCGTTTGTACCGCTTCATCTAGCATCTGCAAAAGGCATCGTTCGGGGTATAAACTTTCGATTAAGTTAAACTGACGCTCTGCAGATGCTTTCTGAACCTGGGTTCATAGCTGTATACCGATGTAATCATCTCGTAAACGGTGAAGAAGTTGCCACTGGACCGGTTATCACTGTGTTTGCCGGTACCTCCAGGCCATCAGAATCGTAAGTGTGATTACTCATTTTTAGAACAGAACCTCTCTCTTCCCGTCCTCTTCCATGTCCCAACTATGGGCGTTTTGGCGATAGTGAAGGGAGGGGGTCTGCAAATAAAATTTGCGCTGTTGCGCCCGTGGTGAAGATCATTCTCCTAAGGAGTGCACTGCTGAACTTGAAGTGCTGCCTGAGTGGAGGAGACCATGCGGCCGACTATTCATACTGATCGGCACGAGCTAACGAAATACCGGTACTGGAGGTAATGGACTGGCGAAGATTTTCGCGGCGAGAAGCTATTTCAGTGCTCAAGGACAGGTCCTTTGAATGTGCTGGCGTACCTTTGAGGCAAGCAGCACTTAATGCAGCTAGTTTATCTCAACTTGTTGAATCTGCAGTTGCGAAAAGCAATGACAAAAGCTACGCAACACATTGTTACGAGTGTCACTGAGTGTCTCTCGAAAGTGTTCACCTATCATATGATGCAGATATTCAAACAGCTCCAGTACCGATCACCAAATCAATTTCCTGTGCCGCAAAACCGATGTCTAGTTCTGCCCCTGTGCAGAATCCCAGATCAGACCCGACGTCTGTTCGATCTGATCCTTGCCCTTCGCGCAAGTTAGACTAACAGGATGACATGGAAATAGGTCATAATATGAGGCCTCCAAAGCTTACTGGGTTTCCGGTAACTTCATCTCGCCCATATTGAAAAGCCGAAGAGGGTAATTCTAATACTAATTATGTTTTAAAAGGAAGTATAGTGGAGGCAGCAGTTGCTAATGTAATGCGATCTTCTTCATCAACATAGCTTCGAGAGTGCTACAGTGGAACGGTCGTTACTTGCTTTCCACTTCAACAGAGTTACATTGCTTAACTAGACAGCTTAATCTTGACGTAATAATCTTGCAAGAAACCTGGCTTGCTCCTGATAAAATCTTTCACTTGAAGGTTTTTCGTTTTTTTTTAGTTAGATCTTTCAATAGGAGGTGGTTTAATAGTTTTCTTACTATCTATAATTTGTCAAAAAGCGAAAATATCTTTTAAGTTTATCTGCGCAGAATTGGAAATTTTGGCATTAGACCTCAGCATCCCAGTTTACCGTTCATTTTTAATTATAAATGCATATTCCGCTATGGGCGTTCACAATTGACACCAATTGGATAGTGTTCTCGTTCACTGCAAAAATGAAGTAATGCTTACTGATGACTTTAACTCACCTCAAATTTCATAAATATTCAGAACAGACGTTAGTGGCACACGTGTAGGGGACTAGAGCATACACAAAGTCTCTCCTTCCGAAATTTGAGAAAACGTACTTTTTTTTCTTGGGCTATGTCACTCAGTGTAAGATATGACATTTTGTAGCCCAAGCGTTGTCATGTCATCTTTGACGACAATTAATTTCCCTACAAACAGTGATCTTTCGGTGTTCTTTGAAGTTGCATGGCCATTAACACCAGTCCAAAGACAAGGCAGTATATTTGTTAATTACAATAAGTTTGAAGCCTGCTTGCGCTCCAGCAATGCATCAAATAGAAGTACTAATAGCGAATAAATGAAATTAGTTTTGATACTTGTTGAGCTCTACAGATACAGTCAAATGCCTTTATAACGATGTGCTCGGGACCTCCAAAATCACTCCTTATACAGGTTACTTCGTTTTAAAGATCGTGCACCGTACCGCTCACAATATAGAAGACTAAGCACGTTCAACAAAAGGAAACCTTTTTTTAACATAAATTCCATAGAGAATTAGTCTTGTAACACACTTCGTCTGACAACACATGCGACTTCAGCTCACAGTTTACAGCATGCTCCACGTTGAAGCATAGGAGCTACGCTAAGTAAATCTGCGATCGTCGAATGCCGCAATCACCTCTTGCAGTCAGAATTTTTGATTAATTGACAGAATATTCATCACTGTTGCCTTCGTTGACATTCGCGTCCTTTCCGGTATAGATGGCTTTGAACACTTCATCAGGCGTCAGTTACAATCACAACATCGCCTCCTCATCAACGGGGTGACATATTCGTCAGCCGTCACTCCCGCTGATGCTCTACAACAAGCAGTGCACGAGTTGAGCGATTCCTGCAGCAGTGTACACGTCTACTTCTGGCATTCGCACGTTTGTCACGTGCATACCTAGCGTTGCCGTTAACGCTAGCGCGTAGCGCACCTTGGAGATGTCTGCGGAAGGCACTGGTGACACCACTAAGCATTCTTAATTGTAAAGCACCAATCAGCGGCCGGGGGAGGCTTAAATTCCTTCGTTGTACAAGCAGATCAGTTGTAGTGATCTTTGTTTTAGAGGCGTTCACAACGCACAAGAATATGGGAATTCGGCCGGTACCTAATCAATCCTTCTTTATATAGGTCATTTCGCTGTAGAGGCTGTGACGTAACGATAACGTCGTGCAAAGCCATGCGCACGCTCAAGTGCAGCAACATACGCCCCCTTGCTCGGGGCTATATAATCTACGGTTTTCTTGAATAAACGTTCTTTCCCACACCCGAACCCGTCTCGAGCGTGCTACATGGTGGCAGCGGCAGCGGTAGTCATGATCGGCAGCAGCGAGGCAAGCGGATAGCAGGCCATCCCGGACCGTTTCCAGCTTCAAAGGACTGCCAGCATGCCAGACATGGAACCAGCGCCTTCCCGCCAGCAAAGTGCCCCGGTCACCACTCTACTGCCACACCCAAGGTCCTTGGACATCCGAGGCGACGTTTGGCAGAGCTGGAGAACATGGAGGCAAGAATTCAAACCTCTACGCCACGGCTACCTACCTCAGTCAACAGCCAAAAGAGGTACAAGCTGCTATGGTCATAGGAGAGGGCGCGCGCAGGACTTACAACACTTTTGTCTTCAATGAAGGGGAAGATAAGTCAGACATTGAAGTCCTTGAACAGAAATTCGAGTCCTTCTACAAACCATCGTTGAACCTAGCTTATCGTGAATTCCGTTTCGGTTCGCGTGACCAGAAGGAAGGAGAAAGCTTTAACGAATGGCTAACCGAGCTACGAATATTGGCGAAGAGTTGCGAGTTCGCTGAAATGGAAGAGCGCATGCTGAGGAGCAGAATTATTCTTGGCATAAAGGATAAAAGCTGCAAGAAAAGCTCATTTCAGAGAACCCTTCTTTTGCCAAGACGGTAGAAATCTACCGCGCTCGCGAACAAGGGAAAGAACAGTTCGAGCAAATACAAGCAGGCAACGAAAGCCATGAGGAAATTTGCGCAGTTGCCGAACTTCGACGCTGTGGAAAGTGTGGCAGAAATCATGAGGCTAGTAATTGCCCAGCTAAAGGACGCACCTGTAAGAAGTGTGTGTGTAAGAAGCTGCCGAACTAAAAGCGAAAAGCCCCGCAAAGCCAAAAACAGCACGTCGCAGCGGTAGACGCCCAAGTGGAAAGCTTTCGGATTGAAGCTTTATCTAGGAGCGACAAGAAAGACGAGCGCTGGTCAGCAACTGTAAATATAGAAGGAACTCCCGTCCTTTGTAAGCTGGACACAGGCGCGAATTGCTCGGTGATTGCACGAAGCAAGCTGCAACAGAGAACAAACAAGGAAGACGAGCGCTGCGACGTCATCCTAACACCTTTTTTTGGTCATAAAAAGGCAGCTACAGGGCGCATCCACCTTCGCGTTAGCGAACCTGATGCTTCATTTGAAATCGACTTTTTTGGTGTCGAAGACGACGTCCTATTAACATTAAGCGGATCCGTCGCCGAGAAACTGGGTCTTCTACTCAGACCAGCCTCAGTGGAACAGTGAGAGCTCTATGAAGCAGCGAAACATTATGCAGGTGTTTTCGACGGACTCCGCAGCTTGAAAAGTATTGTCGACCATATGAAGCTTAAACCTGGTCCCCAAGGAGTCATCAGACCGGCAAGGCGAATTCCACTCGCACTTAAGGCAAGGCTAAGAGAGAACTAGATCGCATAGAAGCCGAGCGGGTGATACAGAAAGTGACTGAGCCGACAGAATGGTCGTGGTGACAAAAATGACAGTGCGCATTTGTCTCGACCCGACTGAATTGAAGAAAGCGCTTCTAAGGGAAAACTACCCTATGCCAACCCTAGAAGACATTGCGTCTTCTCTAGCGGGAGCTCAGTACTTCTCGACACTAGACGCTGCTTCGGGCTTCTGGCAGATTAGGCTTGACGAAGAAAGCTCTAAAGTTTGGACAATGAGCACCCCCTTTGGCCGCTACTGATTCCTGCGTATGCTGTTCGGAATAGCGTCGGCGCCAGAAATTTTCCAGCGAGCAATGCACAAAGGAATGGAAGGCATCGAGGGAACTTCCGTTGTGATGGACGATATTCTCGTGTGGGGCAGGTCAAAGGAAGAGCACGACCGCAACCTTGTCAACGTGCTAAACCGATGCCGAGAGTACAACTTGAAGTTGAACCGAGCAAAATGTCATTTTTTGCAAAAACCTGAAGTACTTTGGTCATGTTCTGACGCCTGAGGGACTCAGCCTGGTTCAAAAACGGGTCACCGACATGCTTCAAGTTCCACCTCCAGGCAACAAGGAACTGCAAACGTTCCTAGGTATGGTCACCTTTGTCTCCCGTTTCATTCCACATATGTCTGAAACCACAGCTCCACTTCGCGAACTTCTGAAGAAGGACGCAGCATGGATCTGGGATGACCGACACCAGGCTAGTTTCGAAGCTCTTCATGAAGCTTTAGCAAAAGCACCCCTTTTCGCATACTACCAAAAGAACAAGCATATCACGCTCTCGGTAGATGCCAGCCAGAACGGGATCGGTGCAGTGATAATGCAAAACGGTCACCCACTAACATAGTCGTCTCGCTCTCTCTCGAAAACGCAACAGAGATACGCGCAGATAGAAAAAGTAATGCTAGCAAACGTACATGGTTGTGAAAAGTTTCCGGACTACCTGTTTGGGCAGCCTGAGGTCACAGTGGAGTCTTATCACAAACCACTTGAGATGATTTTTAAGAAACCATTGTGCCAATGCCCACTTCCACTTCAGCGCATGCGCCTCAATCTGCAGAAATATCGCCTAACAGTGAAATATACGCCGGGAAAAGAGCTTTTTATTGCCAACGCATTATCCCGCTTCCCAATCCCAACAATTGAGTGAATACGGCGAGCATTTTTATGTGAATTCAATCGCCTATCTTCCAGTTTCAGACAAACGCCTGAACCAAGTTTTGCAAGAAGCTGAAAAAGACCCGACGATGCGTCAACTTTGTGAGTACGCAAGCACAAGCAGGCCCGAGAACAAGAATGACGTCACTCCGGAGTTGCGCAGCTACTGCAACTTTCGTGACGAACTACACACGGAAAATGGCATGGTGCTTCGTAGCAACAGGCTCGTTATCCCTCCAAAGATGCGTGGAAACATTTCTTGTCTGCATGCTGCGCACGCGGGAGGAGAAAAAATGAAAGCACGTGCTCGTCTGTCTTCTTTGGCCAAGCATGAATAGTGACATTGAAGAAACAGCGCGACGCTGTCAATATTGCGGGCGGCATAAACCAAAAAATGCTGGAATGCCATTGCACAACCATGAAACGCCACATTTACCATGGGAAGTCATTGGTGCAGACCTTTGCTACCATAACGGAAATGAGTAGTTGGTCGTTGTCGAATTTTACTCTTTTTTTTTCTTTGAAATCGTGGCTGTTCAGTCTTCATCAGCAAGCAAAGTGATATCTGCCTTCACAAATATCTTTGCTTCGCATGCTTTCCCAAGCCGACTCGTCACAGACAATGGGCCGCCGTTCAGCAGTCAAGTTTCAAGACTTCATCAGTAAGATTGGGTCAAACCATGTTCGATCAAGTCCGTATCATCCTCGCTCGAATGGCATGGCCGAGCGAGCACTGCAGGAGGCTAAAAAAACTCCTAAATAAGTATCGCTTTGGCTCTGTTGACTTCTGTGCCGCCTTGTTAGAGTGGCGGAACTCTCCGCGTGACGATTGTTTAAAATCCCCTTCGCAGCGGCTCATGGGACGGCTGACCAGGAGCCTTCTACCGGTTCCGGCTACTCATCTGCAGCCTCGTACGGTACAACCAAAGGACGTCCAGCAGCGCCTGCTAGACATCCGTCGGAAGCAGCGCACCTACTACAAGAGGGGTACGAAGCCTCTACCTGAGCTACCACTGGATGCCAGGGTCACTGTGTATAACGTGCCCTCGGGAACATGGTCGCCCGCTACAATAATCCAAAGAGGTGACAACCCGCGCTCCTACATACTTAAAAGCGAAGATGGACGACAGTTCCAGCGGACGAGAGAACATCTCAGGCCATCCTACACACCCATCGGGCAAGAGGCAGTGGCACCTGTCTCTCCAGTCGCCGGGACGCCTGAGTCTCCTACGCAACAACCGGTCCGAAGAAGCCATCGAAAGCGTCATCAACCAACAAGATACCGTGAGCCAGAACTTTATTAAACCTCGGGCACTGGCTCAATAAACAAAAAAAGGGAGAATGTGACGTAGCGATAACGTTGTGCAAAGCCATGCACACGCTCAAGTGCAGCAACATACGCCCCCTTGCTCGGGGTTATATAATCTATGGTTTTCTTGAATAAACGTCCTTACCCGCACCCGTCTCGAGCGTGCTACAGAGGCGTTCGACGTGCCCCGAAATAAGAATGAATTCGTAATCCAATCACCTAAACGTGACTCATCAATAGCATTTGGTATAACACTGAGTGCACACGAAATTATTTAAGGACTATCAATTTACTGCGGCAGCCTTCAAACGTACTGTTACGCGCGCGAGACTTAAGTGCGATAGAAAACCTTTCGGTTCTCTCACTAAGTCTAAAACAAACATGCTTTATTTAATTACTTCCGTTTAAGAAAGAAACTCCGAATGACACTCAATGCAGTCTCAATAGTGTATATTTCACAAGTAATGCTGGAGTTATCAGAACTATTGACTAAAGGATTGGAAAATCTGTTCCCAACGTGCCTTTAAACTTTTTCTTTTTACCCCAGCTTTCAGGGACTACAGAGAGGTAACCTCTTCGGAAGTAGTCCAGCTCATTAGACCGGTGCTGCCAACAGCAGCACCTGGCTCTGATGGAACTGCAAATCCCATGTTAAAGCGAGTGTTCCAACCCGCCGTGGTTGCTCAGTGGCTATGGTGTTTGGCTGCTGAGCACGAGGTCGCGGGATCGAATCCCGGCTACAATGGCCGCATTTGGGTGGGGGCGAAATGCGAAAACGCCCGTGTACTTAAATTTAGGTGCACTACCCCCGGTGGTCCAAATTTCCGGAGTCCCCCACTACGGCATGCCTCATATCAAGATCGTGGTTTTGGCGCATAAAACCCCATAATTTAAGCAACTGTTCCAAGCGTCACCGAATTATGTTTACCTAATAAACTCCGAGATAATAAACCAATCTATTATTATTACATGAATGCCATATGAAAAGATCGCATAAATTATTCCGTTACCTAAAAATCAAAGGACAGGCCATACCTTCGTCAACGTAAAACCGACTACTTTAACACGAAATTTGGTGAAACCTATTGCAAAGGTCCCTCATGGGCCTATATTACATTTTATAATAAGAAAGAGTTGTTGAATCCTTGTAAAATTGTATCTAGATCTGGTTATTCAATATGGCACGCGCCTGCAGACTTTGAAAGTCGCATTCACATAGCCCATCACAAAAGAAGTATGCGGCATTAGTTATGTGAGATATACATACGTTAAGCCTATGACAGCGTTGAACCTGTCATATTAATAGATTGGTAACAGGACCATGGGTTTTCATAATGTAATGTAGCATGGGTGAAATACTTTTTCAGACAGAAGGACATCTATTGTTTTCGAACAGGTGATTTTCTCGCCATAAACTGAAGCAAAGAATAAGTAGGTGTGCCTCAGGGATCGGTGCTTTTACCAGTAGTATTTAATATCTTACTGAGCACAATTCTAGTTAACCAAGGTGCGAGTACTTACGTTTATGCTGACATTGTTCTTTTTTTTGCTATGCCTAGTGACGTTTAATCCCGTTAACAAATTTTGCATCCGTATCTAAGGTAATTGGAATGGTGGCTGAATAGCTAGTATTTGAACCTGAATGCTAATACGCGTGCTATTTTTGTTTTACCTGTTAATTACCCAGTGCACATATCATTAAGTATTAGCTGAAATCTATCACGCAGGTAGAGTCAATTACCTGCCTCGGAGTTATCTATAATGCACCTCTTAGTTGGCGCCCACATATTGAATAAGTTGTGACAAAAGCAGCCCCTGCAATGGCCATTTTGCGCACGTTGAGCAAACATAGATCAGGTACGACGAGAAAATCACTTTTGGTTGGTTCTAAAACGTTCGTTGGTCAGGTATTAGCATTTGGCTATGTTATATTTTCCCGCGCGCCTTCGGCCACTGGTCTATGCAATCTTCGGCCACTGGTCTAATAGATCTAATAGATCGAGAGGCATTATGCTAGTGCTTAGGAAGTACGTTGCCATTGCCGTATTATACCTCAAAGCGCAAATCCCCCCCCTCATTTTATGCCGATTTCACTTTCTTTCTGAGCGTCTAGAGTTTTTTACGGTTATACGAATCACAATTAGGCTGTTCTCACATAATTTTCATCTCCTATCCTGAATTATGTTTTTTTTTAGATTCATTGAACTTGGTTTTATACGCAACGAATTATGTTTGTTCCATCATTACTTGACCCACTAAGCGTACCAATTGGCGATGTTCTTCCGGTGAATAAGTAGTCTAATGCCCCGGAAATGATCTGTGACAACATTTTACAAACCACGTGAAACTTCTACCTTACGGCATCCTAAATCGATTGTTACAAGGTCACTTAAAGGCACACAAAGGTTGTCAATGCGACAGACGCATCGCTATGTGAGGAAAGGTCTGGCATTGCAATATATTTTCCGGCACTGATCTATTTCGTTATAGTTGGCAAATCTTTTGTGCTCATCTATCTAGCTGAGTTTGTGGCAGTAATTACAGCTCTGCGTAAATCAAACCATTCAACTACCGACTCACTATCCATGTGCTCTTCCCTTTCCGCGTCTAGTGATTCGCCTATGCTAAAGCTTTCTGACTTGCTAGTTCCTGCCCATCAGCAACGTTTTTCGCTGATTTGGGTACCTGGTCATAAAGGTTTGTTTTAAATGAAACTGTCCATTCCCTGGTAATCATGTCACTTTGTGGCCCAGTCATTCCTGTTCTACAAGTGACATCCCACATCCCGGTGGCTAGACTTCAGATGTCTTCAAGTATGAAAGCAGTATCAGGCCCAGTACTCACTGCTTCTCCAGATTAATTATGAGCACCTTACAAGTAGCGAATTCTGCAAAACAAGGATGCTTGAGGTTTCCCTCAAAAAATTACATTGCCGCATTTCCTCCCTGAACTTTTACTTACACACTGCCGGTCAGGTTTGGCGCCCTCCCCGCTATGCTTTTTTTTTCTGATAATGAAGAAACATTTGATTACTTCCTTCTATCTCTCGCTGCTTTAATGCGGCAAGAAAAAAAATATTGGAACTACCTCTTCCAAGGCATGGCCGGGACTTAAAAAACCTGTTATTCTTTCATCTAGGGCCTCTGCTCTGGAATTCAGCCACAGCGATGTGCTCCGCTTTCCAGGAACTACTAATGGAGTCCAATCAAACGCCCCGTTAAGTTTGTATCTTCTCCTTTTTTCTGCGCGTAATTTTAAATTATTCAATATTGCTTACTGATTAGTTGTTCGGCTATTATTGCTTTCATTTTAACATGTAATTTCACCGTTCAACAGCAATTACTCATATAGAAGGTTGTAAAATTTTGCTTTTGATTATAACTTCAAATGTTTCACCCATTTCTTGGCCAATACCCCATAGAGGGTATAAGCCACATGTTGGAAGAGTAACAACAACCACAACACTTCTCCAGCAGGGATCAGTGGAGAGAATATTCGTAATGTTGTTTCCGACGAACATTCGCTCCATCACAAGCCTAGCTCGCAAAATGGATTTAACGATTCGCATTAACGATAACAATAGACAAGACCTTCTTGCGATGGTCGTCACTGTCTTGCATGCGTAATCATGCGAACGACAGTTAAACTTCGCAGTTCGATATCTCAAAGCATGGATATGCAAGAAGAATTCTGCCAAGTGGAACTCTGTAGAAACAAGACTGCCTCTAACTTTTTAATACAAACGTGCCTGTTTACTGCAGCCGCTCAAAAGGTAATTATACAATTTTTGTTAATTGCACTGCTAACTACGATAATTAACCTCTCACTTTGTGTCCCCCTCACCCCATAACTCTACTCTAGAGGTGGTCTTCGCGTACGTCTCAGCACCTAATTAAAAAAAACTGTCAACTTAACTTTGATCACCCTGTATATAAGTGGAGCTATAAACATATACCCTCCTACTTGAAAAATAGTTTTAATGGTTGATATAAAGGCAGTATCATATTATTACCTCGTGCTTTCGTTATTAAAAAATCGATGGATCGCGCCCTTATGTATAAAATGGTGTTAGAAGAAACTTTCCTTGAGGTTTCCGCAAATGTAACACCAAAATTTATGCATCCGTGATGTTATTGCCAAATATTTCTACAAAAGGATATGCAACACCAAATCAACCAGTGTTTTTCCGAGCGTCACAGATATAGTTGAAAACATTTCCACATGTTTGCTGAAGTTCAAAACTCATTCTCCCCGTTTATTTTTCATCCCTATAATTTTGTAGCATTTTGGCGACCACTTGCATTTCCTGCCCCGTTGAGCCGGAAGGCATCAATCAACATTTTTTTGCTAAGGCACACTGCGTGATTCAGTCGTTCATATTGTGTGTATGGCAAGAAAATGAAATGACTGCCAAAATAAAAAATATTTCAGATAGTTTAGCACTTCGAGCGCTTTTGGCACCGGGAAAAGCCACTAAAATTGCAAAGTTTGAATTTTTTTCTCGGAGCGCAGGAAAGTCCAAACGCTACAAATTAAATATACAATGGTAGCCCGGTTCACATAGTACAGCCGAAAAATATTTCAAACTTGAATGTTGAGCCGATCGCCTGAAAAATAAGTGTAAAGTTCCAACTATTTCAAAAAACCTTCGTGTTGAAGGAAAAAAAAAAGTTGCTTTGGGGTTCGATACATCATTACGGAGCTCTACGTATCTGTTATGCATGTGAGAAGCTACACAAAAGTATATTTTAAACATGGAAATTTTGTTAATGTTTCTACGTGGTACGTGGGTCACGCAGGCAGCACAAATATATGAAGTCTTGGTGTCTAGTAGAGCAAGGTTATGTTATTATTAAAATGGGCCAGAAAAACAATTCAACAAACTGGGACCGAATTTTTTTATCAATACGAAGAGAACAGACGTCAAACGCGGCAGCCTCGACTCGTTTTTTTTCTTTCGATGAATGCGAAAAATACGTCAACCACATCTCAACACATCATCCTCAACAGGGCACATATCAATTTTATAGGCGAGCATGTTCAGGCTATCCAACAGCGGTAACGCGCCACACCAGAAGAATTTGTTCACGCTCGTGTAGGCGTTCAGTTCTTATTATGCAGATGTATTCTACTTGCACCGTCTGGGTTCCAGGGAGCAAGGCACAAAGTCTCCTACTCCCTGTATGCCGCGCTGCGTATGCATGTCGCAATGTATGTTGATATGTCGCACTGTATTGCGGTGCCACATGTCTTTTTAAATGTTCTTCGTAAACGATATCAGCGCTCTTTCTGGATTTACTGGCTACTTAAGTGCAAATATTTGGTTTTATAAACTGCGTCAAACGTACCTTTTAACTCCGCAAGACTCCCTGACTAAATAAACACATCGTGATATTCCATGTGCAACTGTTGTATGGTTCACCTGGTACACACCAAGCACAAGCCGCATCGCGTTGGAGCGCGCGTCTCTCGACAACAAAACACGGACCATGACACCGTTTCTCTGTCATCTGCGTTGCAGACGAAACCAGCTTTCTCGTCGGCATCGCAGGCCGGCGAGCATGGGCGCACGTCAGAGAGAAGCCGGTTCTGTCACAAAAATTAAAAAAATAATTTTTCGCATTTAGGCTTTCTGGCTCACCTGGGGAAGACAAATAGGTGGTCGCCAAAATGCTACAAATGTTTTGGCAAAGGAAATAAGCGCGTAGAACGAGTGTTGAACTGCAACAAAAATGCGTAAATATTTTCACCTATATCTGAAATGTTCGAAAAAACACTGGTTGATTTAGCGTGGGGCGACCCAAGATTACGCAGTTTGAATTTTATTTCACGCACATCTCTGTGGCCGACTTCTTCAATTCTCTTTCGCCGATTTCTTTTTCACTTCTTTGTATAGTTCAGCGTTGCTCGCTCAATGGACACTGCGGTAACATTTTCTTCATTTCTTTGTCCACACTCGGCTGCTTCTGCTGGCGACTTCTTTGCACTGCTGCATAGCTGATTTCTTGACTTTTCACACTGCGCGCTGCTTGTGTATTCGGCCACATACCCAGTGGCACAAACCCATTCTGGGGCATTGGCCAAAACATGGGCACACACAACACCAGTCGCACTGCCACATCGGAGCGCTTTAACGCATGGCTTTATGGCTAGTCGTGAGAATAGCACTTTGGTGGCCTAAAAACTTTTGTGATAGTACGCAGCAATATACAGACGAACAGCCTCGTACACGACCAAATTTTCTTCCAGCCTTTCTCTCAAGTGTACCGAGGATTTATAAACGCTAGGACAGCGTGTTACCAAGCTTTTTTGCCGTGTGTACGATGTTTCCGATGCATAAATTTAGGCGTGAATATTAGTGCTTGCCTCTCCGGGCACTGCCTGTCTAACAACTGCAACGCAAGATGCATCTGCTATGGCGGGCATTTTATCCTCGTGCCCTCATACATTGGTAGACAGAATCAAATTAGTGCAAGAAACATATCGCTAAACATAATAGTCAAGATATATTTCTGTCCGTCACTGCGTATAATGAAGTTTTAGAGTGTTTCGGGCTGAAAAATGGTTTAGCGAGTAGCTTAAGCCGTTTATATCATCTTCGGACCTTCAAATTGCAACATGATCTCTCAATGAAGAGGCAGCAAGCCGACCTAATTGAAGTGAAGCATCGGCGCAGTTCTGTTTGTGCGGCCTAGCTGCCCAGTGTGTCCCCAACAGTGGGCACGACAGCGGTCGGTGACTGCGCCTGCGCAGCAGCGGCCGCCACTGCGTCGCTAGCTTCCTTCCGAGTCACGCTCAGGATGATCTGCTTGAGCAAAGCGTCCGTGTTGAAGACGTCGTGCAGCATGAACTTCTTTTTGATGAACGCCATGCATGGGAACATCTCGCTTCACTGAAGCCGCACGTGGCACATGCGGAATTCGAGGAGCCCCTGCACGTCCGTGAAACACTAAGTGAATTTTTAGAGCGCAGCCCCTAGGCGTCCGTTCCTGCGGCGAGCGCCGGCGTCGGCGTAACCGAGCGAACGAGCCTGCGAAAGATGAAAGCGAACGCGGAGCGCAGCGGAGAATCAAAGACACGAGGAGGAAAGCGAAGGAGGAGGGTGCAGCGGAACCACGAGGCGGTAGGCGCAGGAGGAGGGTATGGCGAAAGGCTGAGAAGAAAAGTGTTGTGCGGCAACGATGGCTACGAGATGGCGCCGAAGTAACGCGCGTCGTCTGGGAGGTCTTTTGGCGGTGGCTGCTGTGCATAGCGCCCACGCGTGAATAGCACCCACGCGTTGGCTCTCGCCATCTCCAGATTAGCGAGGCAGTCGCGCCACACTTCTCTCCGGTTGCAACGTGCCGCACGAGACAGATTGTCCGCGCCAGCCAATATATTGTTACGGGGTGTGTAGAAGGCGTTTATTGCAGAGAGCCGTAGGGCAAGTGGGTGCCGATACTCCACGTCGTCCTTCTCTTCCTCGCTGCTCTCCTCATGTTGTTGCTGCTGATGCTGCCGCTCCACTACCTTTGACGCACTGTAGCATGGCTCCTCTCACAGACGAAGCCCTCCGGGCGAGTAGTCAGTGGGGCTTTCGTTGAATAAACGGCTTCAGGCGGGCTACATGCGTGATGTCGGTCCTGGATGACCGTCTCCCACTGGAAGTGAGGCGCGCAATTCTATAATTCACCTCGCTGAGACGCTCAAGCACAATAAACGGTCCACCATAGTCAGCGAGCAGTTTTTGACATAGACCGCGTTTACGCACGGGAGTCCATAGCCACACTAGGTCACCCGGTTCGTAAGTGACTTGCCGATGTCGACTATCGTATCGGGATTTGTACTGCTTTTGTGAAGCTAGAGTACGTAATCGAGCGATGCGCCGAGCCTCCTCTGCTCGGCAGAGAGTTTCCGCGATACAAGCGTGGTCGTGACTGCCAAAAGGGAAGATAGTGTCCAAAGTGTACCTCGGCGGACGAGCGTAAAGCAGGAAAAACGGACTGTATCCAGTGGTCTCATGTTGCGCGGTGTTGTATGCGTATGTGACGAACGGCAATACTTCATCCCAGTTCTTGTGGTCCGAGCTTACGTACATGGAAATTATGTTCACAAGTGTTCTGTTCGTGCGTTCTGTCAGCCCATTAGTTTGCGGGTGATAAGGCGTTGAGTGTCGCAGGTTGGAGGCGCACAAACGTAGAAGTTCTTCAACAACATCAGCTGTGAACTGACGGCCACGGTCGCTAATGATCACTCGAGGGGGACCATGCTGAAGTATAATGCAATGCAGCATAAACTGGGAAACCTCGCCTGCAGTTGAAGAGGGTAGTGTTGCCGTCTCGCAGAACCGAGTCAGGTAGTGGGCACATACTATGATCCAGCGGTTGCCTGTGGAAGAACGTGGGAACGGTCCTATGAGATCGATGCCTACTTGCTCAAAGGGGGAACTGGGTGGCACCACAGGCTGTAAGAAACCGGCTGGAGCTGCAGTAGGTCTCTTGTGACTTTGACACTCGGCGCAAGTGGCTACGTATGTCTCCGTGGTCTTGCGCATTTGAGCCCAGTAAAACCTTTCTTTGGCTCGATGGAGTGTCCGCATGGAGCCTAAATGACCTGAAGTTGGATCATCGTGCACGACGCGCAAAACAGAAGAGCGGAGTGCTTCTGGCACCACCAGAAGAAACCATGCACCTATCGCGGAAAAATTCTTCTTATACAACAGTCCATCCCGAACACAAAAACTACATGATGTCGACTGTTTCGCTGCAGAGAAAAGTGGCTCTAAACTCGGGTTATCACGTTGCTCTCTTGCGAAGGTTGTGGCATCTGGGAAATCACGGTGTACGGATGCGATGAGGTGGTCGAAACTGTCGGCGTCGCATTCCGTTGTACTAAGAGGCATCCGGGAAAGGCAATCGGCATCAGCATGTCGTCGGCCGCTCTTGTAGGATACAGTGAAGCTGTACTCTTGCAGACGCAGGGCCCATCGTGCAAGGCGTCCAGATGGGTCGCGAAGATTCACGAGCCAGCACAAAGAATGATGGTCTGTGACGATCGTAAAGTGACACCCATACAGGTACGACCGAAATCGCTGCACCGCGAAAATGACAGCAAGACATTCCTGCTCAGTCACCGTGTAGTTACGCTCGGGTTTGCTTAATGACCGACTTGCGTAGGCGATGACGTGCTCTTTGTCATCCACGCGCTGAATCAGAACAGCACCAATACCAAAGTGAAAGGATCAAAGTGTCGGAGGATCGGTCGCGACGTCAGCAGAAACTTCAGCTGTCGAAAGGAAGCAGAACAATCAGGCGTCCACTCCAAAGCGGCGTTCTTGTGCAGGAGGCTGGTCAAGGGATAAGCGACGTCAGCAAATCGAGGAATGAACCGCCGAAAAATAGCAGAGCCCTAAAAAGCTGCGAAGTTGTTTGACAGACTGAGGTGGTTCAAATGCTTCAACAGCCTCTTTCTTCGCAGGGTCAGGCCTGATGCCGTCTTTGTCCACAAGATGTCCCAACACCAAGGCTTGGCGCTCACCAAAATGACACTTTTTAGAGTTGAGCACAAGACAAGCCTTCTGTATGCAGCTGAGTACAATACCAAGACGCGTGTTGTGCTAGTGAAATGTGCGTCCAAAAAGAATAACATCGTCGAGGTAGCACATGCATATCTCCCACTTTAGACCTCACAGAATAGTATCCATGAATCGTTCGAAGGTGGCGGGTGCGTTGCACAAGCCGAACGGCATGACATTGAATTCAAAAAGTCCATCGGGTGTTACGAACGCTGTTTTTTCCTTATCCTCGGTATGCATCGGGATTTGCCAGTAGCCGGATCTCAAGTCTACAGAAGAAAAATAAGAAGCTGAATGAAGGCAGTCTAAGGCATCATCTATACGCGGAAGTGGGTAGACATCTTTCTTGGTAACATTGTTTAGCCACCGATAATCAACACTAAATCGCCAACTGCCATCTTTCTTTTTAACGAGGATGACAGGTGCAGCCCAGGGACTCGCGGACTCCTGAATTATCCCCCTGTGCAGCATTTCCTGAACTTGCTCGCCAATTATCTTGCGCTCAGTCGGGGATACTCTGTACGGCTTCTGTCGTATAGGGTGCGCTGATCCGGTATTTATACGATGGCGTATTCGAGATGTCGGAATTTGGGACGTCTTGTCAGTCTGCGAAAAGTCAAACACTTGCGAGTGCTTGGATAGAACATCCAGTAACGTGTAGCGCTCACTCGTGCTGAGCGACTTGCTCACCATCTGAAGTAGTTTCGAGTCCGATGGGCAGGGATGGAGGGACTCGTCTGCAGCTCCAAGTACAGCCAGTAACGCCGGTGTCTCTTCTTTGAAGAGAGCGAGCTTCATGCCAGAAGGGAGAAGTATGGGCTGGGCCGCATAGTTCATTGCCCATAATCCAGAGTGTCCTTCAACTACCGATACTAAACAATGCGGAACCGAAACGTTCTTCTTTACACAGGCCGAATGAAGCGGCTCCGTCGCGGCATCAAATGTGGCGGGGTTGGCACCAGAGCAAATGACAGGAACGCATACAGCGTATAGTGGGGGAATGACGATGTCCTCCGAAATACAAAAGGCACCTTCTTCACGTGGCGAGTTCTCCATGAGTCCTGTTATAACCTCGCGTTGTACCGAAAGCTCCCCACTTCGACAGTCAACGGTTGCACCAGACTCCTGCAATAAATCGATGCCTAAAATAACATCATGCGTGGATCGAGGAATAACGGCGAATTCAGTGGTAAATACTTTGCCACACAAACACACATCCGCAGTACTAAGACCAATCGGGCACAACGTGTCACCACTAACACTACGAAACGTGGAAATATTGTTCCACGAAAACATCACTTTTTGTCCCAGTAGGGCTTTAAAATTTAAGCTCATCACGGAAATTGTTGCACCAGTATCCACAAGAGCCATTGTAGGTATATCGTCAACAAGCACGTGAACTTTGTTTTTCAGCATGAAAACTGGCGGAGGAATGTCGGTTGGCAGCGAACGGTATCCAGCGACCTCACCCCCATCGGCCGCACTGCCTAGTTTTCCGGTAGTGGGGATAGCCGGCGACGCCGCGGCGATGGAGACCGCCAAGTACGTGGAGCAGGCGGTGGTGTTCGGAGGCTGGTGCGATCGGAGGCTGGTGACGGGTTCCGGAAGCTACCTTGACGGATTCCACGATTGCTTGGCGGGCCTGGGGACCATGACGCGGAAAAGGGTCGATAATTTGACTGGTACGTCACTCGTGAAGGTTCTTCTCGGAAAGGTCGACGGCGGTCGCAAAACCTGGCGATGTGGCCAGGGACCCCGCAACTATAGCACACACGAGGAGGCCGAAATGCACGGTGCTGCTCAAAGCCTTCATTTCCGCCACCGAGCATGGGGTATCGGTCATGATCGTCGTATTCTCTGTACCCTGAATAAGTGGTACGGTACCGCTTCGCCGGATAAGAAGTGCGGTGCTGCTGCTCGTTGTTGAAGCGTGGCCGGTTGGTGGGTGCAGATGGAAGCACAGCTCCATAGTCGTCCACGTTCGCCGCATTAATTGAGGGTTGCCACGACGTAGCTGGTAGTCCGGGTTCGTTGCCTCGTGAGTCGCCGCTACCATAACGGCCGATTTCGTGGCACCGGAGGAGCTCTTCCCGAACTATCTGTCGTATTGTAGACGACAGATCGGATGGTGTGCTCGCGTCAACGCAGGCCAATGTCGGCACATTAGCCAAACGGCCAACTTTCGGTGCCACGCGACGCATCTTCAGTGCTTCAAACGTGCGACAATGTTGGATGACGTCGGCCACAGATGTCAGGTTTTCTTTAGCAATCAAGAACTGATATACATCTTCAGCTATGCCCTTAAGAAGATGACCCACCTTATCTTCATCAGACATGCTTGAATGCACGAGTCTACATAGCTTGAGGACCTCTTCTATGTACATAGTACATGTCTCGCCAGAGAGTTGGGCTCTTTGGGACAGAGTCTGTTCAGCTCGCTTCTTTCTCGCTGCGGAGTCCCCAAAGCACTTTTCAGTTCTTGGACAAATGTATCCCAGGTCGTAAGCGTGTTCTCGTGGTTGTCGTACCACATGAGAGCAGTGTTCGTGAGCGAGAACACAACATTTGACAGCTGAGAGGCGGAGTCCCAGCCGTTATGTTTGCTCACCCGTCGGTACTGCTTCAACCACTCGTCCACATCCTCACTGCCAGTCCCGGCAAAGCTGGGTGGCTCTTTGTACAGTTGCGAAGAGCCCGTCGGTCTCGGAGCTTCAGTTTCTCGGGACATGCCTGCTGTTGAGGATGGTGGAAGTCCCGCCAGTCGACGGCTGCGACGAGGTTCAGGGGGTAGTGATTCCGTCGTTGGATGCTTAGATACCCCGCACCTTCCACCACTCTGTTACGGGGTGTGTAGAAGGCGTTTATTGCAGAGAGCCGTAGGGCAAGTGGGTGCCGATACTCCACGTCGTCCTTCTCTTCCTCGCTGCTCTCCTCATGTTGTTGCTGCTGATGCTGCCGCTCCACTACCTTTGACGCACTGTAACAATATCTCGAAATGAACACACATATAGAGCTGCGCTCAAATTTTGCATTATGGAGTATGGTAATTGTCTGCGATTTCTTTTATTTCATTTTTACTTTGGCACTACCACAGAGTCATGAGCTTTTTGTCAGTGGGTTCGAGCTTGCCGTGCTACACCTATGAGCTTCAGAGTTCGGAGAGTTGCTGGCGAAAAAGCGAACGTCATACAACCGCATGGTGTTACGCTATGAAAAAATAAAACTGTCCTACTCTGACTTCGCAAATCATGTTGGTGTCTTGTTACACGCAGATGCTTCCGCCCACGAGCAACGCAAAAGAAGTGGCTGCAATCCGAGGGACCACAAAGCACTCAGGCTTGTCAAGACGAAAAAAGATTTCGATAGAAAGGGACTAGTTTTCGAACCTAGCACGTCACCGTGCCTTTTTGGTTTCGCATTGTAATCTTTTATGTACAATAAAGTGTGTACTGAATTTTTAAAAATTAAATTTTACACCATTTTTAGTTGTTTGTTGTAGACGGAGTTGTAGGCCAACACGTCCTATAGACTAGCAATTAAGATTACGCTGGGAATTTCACCGCATTTTCTTTTAAAGATAAACAGAAGGTGTTAGTCCCAGAAATCAACGTACTCATTTTTGCTTATAGAATATCGGCTTGTAAAGCAACTGCTAAGAAGAGCCGACTGCTCCATTGGAGCGATGCTGGTGTCTTGCGCTCCAAAAAAAAGGATATTGATAGAGACGGGTTTCACATGAATGTATTAAAATTTCAGAAACAATAAATGATTGCCTGGACGTTAGTTGATTAAGAGCTCTCATTGCGAAGATGTGAAGATACTCTGCATAGCTTTAACAGGACATGCATACAAAACACTGTGTGTTGGACCGTGTTTTTGTGTGCATCCTGTTAGAACGATGAAGTGCAAGTTTGCATCAGAATCAAGGCACATCACAATTTTACACAAGCTGTGTGCTCCAAAATACAATCCCGCTTTGTTAATAAATGTCTGTAATCATAATGTCTGCAACATATTTTAAAACTTTGGTGCACTTTCGATGCTGCAAATACTGACAGTATTGTTATTCTGTTGAGGCAGATTACAAAGCGTCTGTAAAACAACATACAGGGGTGAGTTTGTGAAAACATAGGCTGATACACTTTGTTGAAAGCAAAAGCATCTCATTTGGAGACTTTTTTTTCTATACCTGTCTGTAAAAATTTCTTAGAGTGTGCTGGTGTCATAATTTGTAAAACTTCAAGATGCGAGTTAGGTGGGCCATGTAGCTTCGTCTGAACCAGAAACCACTGCCACTAACCTTTCCACCCCCCCCCCCCTCCGGGAGTACCACGGAGTGCCGAGCGAAGAGCTAGGTCGGCCTTTCACACAGGAAGAGTTACAGGCGGCCCTCGCTAGGCTAACACGCAATATGAGCGCGGGCAAAAGCAGAGTCACCAACAAGCACCTTCGACAGCTACCCCCCTCCCCGCCCCGGGCATTGATTGTTCTCCTTCGGTGCTATCACGATTACTGGATTAAGGGCGAGCTATGGTACGCAAGCCAAAAATTCGGAGGCGACCATGGTACGCAAGCCAAAAAAAAACCATCTCCATCGCAAATCTCCGCCCCATCTTCCTTACGACCTGCGCCGGGAAAGTGTCTGAACACGTGGTTAACGAGCGGCTTACCACACATCTCGAGGAAAACGATCGCTATCCGCACACCATGTTCGGCTTCCGCCAGATGCTCTCCACATAAGACGTCCTCTTCCTGCTAAAGGAAGATGTTGTTGACCATTTGAAAAAACACAGCAAATTATCCATTCTAGGTCGACACCTAATGGGCGCCTTCGATAACGTGAACCATGAAGCCACTCTCCGTAACATAGAAGATATCGGCTGCGCCGCCAAAACATACGCCTACATGCGCGCTTTCCTCAGCAACCGTACGGCCAGGGTGGGGATTGCCAACCTCCGAAGCAAGATATTTCACCTACCTAACAGGAGTACGCCACAAGGTTCGGTAGTCTCGCCACTCCTCTTCAACGTGACACTCCTCAAACTTCCCCGCCTCCTACACGCCGTCCCAGGGATATGCCAGGCTCTATATGCAGATGATATCACACTGTGGGCGAGAGGCGTAAGCATGGGTGATGAGGCGGTCAACATCATCGAACGGTACCTCAACACCTGCGGCCTTCACTTTGCCCCGGATAAATTTGAGCTGCTAGTACTCGGGGCACGCACCCGGGGCAGGCCCCCAAGCCACCACGCACCGGACCCACAACTACCGATACCGAAGGTCGACTCGCTTCGAATCTTCGGACTCCGTATACACAAGGATGAGTCCGGCTCCGCCACACTCCCCAGGCTAGAGAACGCACCGTGACACAGCTTACTCATCTCATACGACGGGTGGCGAATCACCGCAATGGCCCCAATGAGCACGACACCTTGCGCATGGTACAAGCTCTCCTATGCAGCCGCACTACATACGGAACTCCTCACCTCAACCTGAAGACAAATGGAAATCAAAAGATAAACCTCCTAATCGAAAGGCCATGAACCTCGCCCAGGGACTGCCGACAACCGCCTCCACTGACCGATTGCTTCGCGTGGGAGTTCCCAGCTGTTGGGAAGAACTCGGGGAAGCACACCTCATCAACCAGATCAAGAGCCTCAAGCTCACCACCACAAGCCGAGCAGTCCTCAGACGCACAGGATACGCAACCAACCTAGGACTCGATGGCGAACATAAGGGCAAGATCACGTCAAAGCTGCGAGACTGTCTACAAGTTCACCAGATCCTTCGGAACATGTATCTTGAATACCACCGAGGCAGACGGCTCGCCAGGGTAAACACCATCAGACACAAGCACTGTAACGACCCGCAGGCGCGATACGTGGACGCAACCAAGGATCCGGGCCGAAACGCCTTCGCCATCAGCGTCACAGACTAGAAGAGGGCGACACTGGCGTTGGCGACAATTCTCGCCAAACACACGTATACAGCTGAGTGGGCCACTATAGCAACTCGCCACCTATAGGAACGATGATGCCATAGTGGACTTCACCGACTCTCAAACAGCGGCATGCAACTACATGGAGGGCAGGGTCTCCATCAAAGTGATCAACATACTGAAACGTGGCGACACTCCTCCCCCATACACCTGCATCATGTGGGTTCCGGGACACGAAGGACTTGAGGGGAATGAAGCGGCACACACCGCGGACCGCGAAAGCGTCAACCGGGCCTCCCCGCACAAGATTCTAGACACGTCCTGCCCACCCACATCAGCGGAGGAAACAGAAACCATACCGGTTTGGACGCAGGTAATACCCTCCCCACATCCATAACTAAAAAGAAACGAAGGCACCGAATACAGCGGACTCCAGAGTAATATCTTCACCCACGGCACCTCATTGCATCATTTCCAACCGACGCTATAAAGCTACACCTGTCCACATTTCAACGTGCCAGACACTCTGGCGCACCTCCGACTGCAATGCAACACCCGAGCAAGGATCACAGCGACACAACCAGCAGCAGCAGACGCAGACCCAAACCTCCTCACTGAAACATGGGAGGCTGCGATCTCCAAGACGGACCTAGTCGACCAGCGCGAACTTGTCGTCCAGGCCCTGCGGGCGGTGGATTCACGCCAGACAGTTCCTGGAATAAGGGATCCTCCCACTTCTAGTGACAAGCTATTCTTTCAAATAAAGGTTTATTCATTCATTCATTCAAGATATGAGCCTTTTATTACGTTTTAAAACGGCGTTTGCTAACAACATAGCCGTCACAAACACTGCTCAAGCTGTGATCAGCCTTAATTAAGGAAATGTTACAAAAATTAGATGTCACTGTACGCTTTGATTAAGTTCTTGCGATGGCGCTGACAAGATACGTGATCAAACTGAAAAAAAAATCTAGTAGAGACAGAAAGTCGACAATTTTCATGCCCCCGGAGTTCTGAAAAGCAACCGGGCCATTTGTCTAAGCATCCATAAAGAGCGCACAGCTGCCGTAACGTATCTAGAGATAATAAGTTCATTGCATCAATACAATCGTTATTACTGCTTAATGATGATAGCTAAATTAGGTAATGTTAGTTCCACTGTTTCATCACCTCAACTAAAAAAAAAAAAAGCGGCGTCAATAACGTGGAATATTTCTTGGTTGACTGCTTTGTAGAGACGAGGGAGTCTACATCGAGCACCTTCGTCTATAACGTTATTAGGCACCTGAAGAGCATTTCATAAACGGTTCATATGTGTCACCGTTGTAGACGCCAGCAATCTCCTCCGGTGCGAAACACCGAAGCCTCCAGCACCAGATAGAATTGACGAGAATACCAAGAGCAATTTCGTTCAAAGAGGTTCTGTTTTACGTGCTTGGCGACACGTATACGTTATACTCTATAAGACAGCTGCTGCCTACTCAGTGCTCACTAAGCAAGGGCCCTGCGTCAAACAAGAAGAGGAGGAGGAGGAGGAAAAACAATTATTGAGAGAGAAAAAAACAAGCAGGCGTCTTCCTGCTTGTGTTGGGAGGTGCCCTCAGTCGAAGCTCCTGCGGCTCTTGCTGTCTCCCGGGCCCGTCGCACCAGTTGTTGCTGGTCACGAGGGTCCAAGATAGTCAGCACGGCCTCCCACTGCTCGGGTGTGGGGTTGGGTATATGCGGGACTACCTGTATATTGGGGCATGCCCATGTGGTGTGATATAGGGAAGCGTAGTCGTTACAAAGGGGGCATTTGTACGAGTAGATTGCAGGGTGTATTGCAAGTAAATTCTCTGTCAGACCCCTTTTACTTGCGCTTTCCGAGTGCAAGTGCAATGCGGACAACACCAAAAAAATTTCAGCTTCCTTCAGCGTATTCCTCAGCGCCGTCTCTGTCAGCCTTATGGAGCCTTTGCAAAACACTCCAAGTCATGTTGGTTCGAGCCAAGTCGTCGCTCTTGTGTAACGTGTTTTATTTGCCCCCATAGGCTCTGTGATCAAAAAACATGATGGCTGCACAGCCACCATTATGCGCCATGTTGGTTCTCTGATTGGCTGTCGCGAGGTCACGGTTTTTGAAATTGGAGCCGGGATAGGAAAGCGTTGTGAAAAACGTTTCTGCGCTTTCATTAAGATGGCAAAACGTGACGTGGCGTTCTTGAAGAAAAAAACGTTTTTTTTTCTGGTCTTTGGCAGCTGTATTATGATGTGAGCATTTGAAAAAGGAAATGAGTGGTAGTATGCAGAAACCCCCTGTAATGCATCTGTAGTTCCACGAATACGCTATTGCCTATTCTGCGCGGCTCGTCACTTCACCAATTCTGGAGGCAAGTCTCTGCAGTGGCGGCTCAGTGCAAGGTCATGCAACATCAATCGACGTTCACTAAACGGTCCTTCCCGTGACGCTCATTCACGTGATATTCCTTCAGCCAATCAACAAGGTGACATGAGGGTTACGTCAGAACACCACCACGAATACGCTCTAAATCCCTCTAATTGTGGTTAGGTTTGGTTACGTAACGTAACCAAACCTAACCACAGCTAGAGGGATTTAGACCGGATTTATTTAGAGGCGTTAGAATAATTTGCTGTGAAATAAGCTTCAGCAATATGCAATCGCTCTTATCGCCACGTTTCCGCCATCGTTTGGGGCCGTGAAATTTTTTGTTCGTGTATCGGACCCGTTTGCATCGCTCTCGGGTGGTGTTGTAATCCACGATTTCTTAAAAGACGCGCTTATTTAAAATAACAATAATCAGACGTTACAAACATTTTCCGACATTTCGCCCTTTAGATTCGGGCACTCGTATTAATAACCAACATTAATCATTCTTCACATTAATAAAAGCTATGACAACGGTGTCCTTTTAATCACTAAATTGTATTAAGGCGGCACCTTGAAGTGTGCGAAAACCGGAATAAATCTCTCATTATCATAAGTTTTATAATTGTAGATTTTTACTCACGAACTTTCGTTATGGTGGTGGCATCTCAGTCACAAAGCCTCTGTTTGACTGCGACGTGGCGCTTACACTCTCGCTGGCTCGACACCATCACATGTTGTAGGCGAAATCTAAACACAGGGCAGTCTGGCGTGCGGCGTAACAAAAGAACGGCGGCATTCGTCACGTTCCAGTTTTGGTTGAGGAGTGATGCAGCGCCAACCACGTTGGGGAGTACTGTGCCTAACCCAGGAGGCAAAGCGATAGAGCGCATACCTTTTCCTATGCCGCAGACAACGAGCGCATCTGTACCTGATCTGATTCTGGCAGAAGCTGCCCAAAAAACTGATGCTCTCATGACTAACAGCCTCCGCTCGCTACGCTGGAAACCTGATATGAGGAGCACGCGGTATTGCGGGGCACAGAACGTATCCCTGTACGCGTCCTGCTTGCGCTCATTCTCGGTAATGAAATAATGATAGACAACTTCTACAATTACCAGTTTGGCAAGAGAGCTCGAGCGAAAGACCGTTCCAATTTGTGGGTTCACCGCCCAGAGAAAACACGTTTATGGGGTGCGTGGGTGAACCCAGCATGCATGCAAGCTCTTCTCGTGGGCGTATGACGTCATGTCGTGCGGACCCCTTCCGTTAGAAGCGCCCCCTGGTTGCCTTACCACAGGTGCGCGGCTCAGTTCCCGCATCTGGTGGCAGACTACGAATACCTTCCGTCGGGAGGGACTAATTAAGGATTGTCTGATTTCTGGGCCGAGACATAGGAGCCTGCTAGGCCTAATTGATATCTGTCGGAAAATGCTGACATAACGAAACTGCGAGGGTACTGTGACACTACTGTAGGCCGTCTTCTGTGTAGTAGACTTTCGAAATGTTTTATCTATATCAAGACACACAGAGTTTTATAATTGAAGAGAACTAGAGAGGAACATTGAATTTTGTCGCCCTCTCTAGCGCTACTGTGTGATGGTGTCATGCTGGGAAGTGGAATTGCAGACAAACGCGCAAAAACAATGCTTTATTAATATTTTTGACAGAAAGCGATAGCATATTGACAGACAATAGCAAGGAAATGTACACGTTTCGTCAAAACACACAATTTACCGAAAACTTCGCGGGAAATTCCTAAAGAAAGGTAACAACAAACACGGAGGTCAATATAGTTCTGGACATACATAATGCGACATTGTAACCTCGCAAATTTTACGTCGGACATAAAAACAAATACGTAGCCCTCATGTAGGAAAGCGCTCATTGACATTGAATACTACATGAATTCAATTTCGACATAATAAGTTCGACATAAGAACATATTTCGACGATAAGTTCGACATAAATTCGATGCAAGTTATGCATGTTTTCCTGCATTATAGGAAAGACGTGATTGATGTCAACAGCTAGTAAAGTAAAAATGTATTAGTTGCTATGACACGCACTGATGGCTCAAAGTACACGATACAGTTTACACATGCCCAGCTCCCAGCACATTGGCTAAATAGCAGTCCGCTCAAAAGTACGTTTGCGCCGTTTTCCTTTGACGACGGCTTGGAGATTAATTGCTTAGAGCATGCACTGCTACACGACCTGGTCTCCGTTACTCGTGTTTTCGCCATGCAATGGCTATCGCTAGTTCTTTCATCAACTACGGCGCTCATCGCCAGGCCAGTGAGTCTTAGCAGTTGCCAAGATACACAGCGAATGCACGTCTCGCTGCCTCGCCTGGCCTATTATTCATTGCAGCGGATCTATTCGTTGCCCAGAAGTATGCGCGATTCGCAGTGAACTGCCAAGAAGAGACTGCTAGCTCAGAAGGAAATTCTCTGGGCGTTACGTCAACTTGGCGCACTCCACTGGCACGGCGCAAACGCACACTGCAACACGCTCCAGACAGTTTAGCTACAGCTGTACTGCGCACTTTTGCCATAATGTTTTACTTTTCGTAAACCACTGTGTTCGCTTGGACATGTTGCATCGTTTAGTGTGACATGGGCGAAAGGATACCGGAGCTCTCCCTTTAGACGTACACGCCACGTTTCATTTAATCTCTACTTGAAGCTGCCGGCTTGCCGGAAATATGACACTGCGTACCTATTCTCGCAAATAGAGGCACGAATGTTTTGTACGACTGTATTGGCATTTTAGTCATGCCGGCTGTGGAATGAGAGCTTTGTGTTCTTTCTTCTCAATTTATGATAATTCAATAGCTCCCTTTGATCTCTTGTGGGAGTAAGGTTTCATGCTGCGCAGGAAAGTTTCCGATAAGCAGGATAATGACTTTAGAGCTGCTCACTAAGGCTTCCATAACCCGTCTCTCTTATTTTTCAGTGCCCGTATTCTTCCGATATAATCTTACAGCGGCTGTGTGCCTATGCTTCATGGTTCCAAATTCCTGTAAATGGTATCTAAATTTTCTGTAGGCTTCTTTCGCTGTTCTTATTACGTGACCGTGCACCCATGGCTTATTCATCATTGAAATGGCTCATATTTCTCTTTATTCGTGCAAACACCGAAACAGGCTTTGCTTTCCAGGCACGTCCTAAATTTCTCTCGTGAGCCTATGGTTCTTCGACGTGCCTCGGTTCGAAATTTTGACCTCGTAGTTTTTTTTTTTTTTTGGGGGGGGGGGGGGGGGGGGGGGGGGGGGTCACGCGTTTACAAACGATAAGCATACAGAACAACAGAACGCCCATGTAACTTGCCACGATAACGCAGCCAGTGCCACGGTGCGTGGATGTTTTCCGAATAACGGCCAATTTCACCCGATATGAACGAACGCGCCTTCGCTGCTTATCTCATCCACACAACCCTTTGCGCGCTTTCAAAACGTAATTACCCAGTGAACTTTCCAAATAACACAAACAAGATTGCATGAGATGTCTATTATTTTATCGGATATCATACCACTGAATGTCGTTGGTGTTGCCAGACTCAAGGAGGCGATATATGAACGAATTGGTGCTATTCATGCTCAGGAAAGAACACACGCAGGGTGATTTTATCTTGTTTTATTCAAGCCGTGAGTGCAGGCAGTAAAGAAGCCCTGACCGGCCACACACACAAAATTACGATAACGCGAGAAGGCCAAATCAGCAAGTGTCCACGTCATATTTTATATTTCATACTTGTGCGATTTCATACTAACCGTTCCATTATCATCCTTCTGTTTTTTTCAGCAAGGCACCCAGAGTAACCTTCATTTCGTATGCATACGCACCGCAAATTGGCTTGGCTCTTTCACCGTATACTGAGTCTCCCAACTCATGCTGTCACATACCTTGGCGGAAATGGCACGGGGTACATTAAAATCATTGGCTTTGCATGGTTTTGATCACGCCTTCATAAGGCGGGTTTGCATTCAAGCGGAACACTCACGGATGTCTAAAACGTTGAAATCATACGTCACAGTACGCTTCGTTTCGAAAGCGATGGAAATTATGCTATTCATTGCCTCCGCCTCGCCAGCTCTATGACAAAAGTAAAAGCGCTCGTTCGTGCCGGGTAACTGAGCATTCGATCATGGCAGGCGCACTGCCATGATCGAATAAGATGATATATCTTAATATCATATATAAATAAGATGATATGCCATGATCGAAATAAGATGATAGGGTACGATATCGATGCGAGGTCATCAGCACGTTACCGCAATACTATCTTAGGATTATTACGCAAAGTTAGGACGCAACACGGGCGGAAAAAAAAGTTTCAGGACAGGACAGCACGCTCTCTCCTGTCCTGAAACTGTGTTTCCGTCCGTGCTTGCGTCTTAAGCTTGCGTAATGAAATGAACAAACTAGCTCAACACCAACTATCGCTACTATTTTAGAGCACTGCGCTTAGTAGTTTTATCTTATCTGGGAGATAAACGGTAAACTGCTGGCCAAACAGCGTGCCGAGAAAGAGCCTGTATTTTCCTGAGAGAGAGAATTACAATAAATAAATAAATAAATATTAATGGTACGTCACACTGCCGGAAACTGGCCGAAACATACGGCTTATAGGTTAGTAGAGGGCTCCGGAATAAATAGGCTGCCCGGAGTATTTTTAACGTGCCCGCAGAAAACGGCACAGGCCAGATGTCAGCACTCTGCGCCATAGAAATAAGGCCACCGCCGCCGGTACAGGCAGCCTCCACCTAGTGCTTACAAGCAGAACGCCGAGGCCACTGTGCCAAGGTGGCGGGTAAGCGCTGTGTCTGTGGAAGTAAATGCTGTTTCGGATGTCATACTTTTCTTCTGCGTGGTATCAGAAGGAATAAGCGTTTTTGCCTACTTAGTATTGCGCTCTTACAGAGTACTGGCGTAAAACCCGCGATACGTTCATTGTCAAGTACGCATCATCTGTTGCACGACAGTTTTAACAATACGGTTGTATTTAATACCACAGCGGGGAGAAAAAGTCTCCTGAATACGCATCAGTGCTGATCCGAATGTATGTGTGCATACGCTCTGCAGAATGTCTTGTCTAAAGCTGGGACGTTTCTGAACTAGGCAAATAAAGATCAGCTCAGAGATCACAAGATGGCCAGCTTGTCCTCTTGCGTTGTTGCGACCTCATAAGCAGCAGTATTACACTCGGAAACAAAACGCAGCAGCACTAAACTCAGCAACATTTAGCCGCAACACTAAACTCCGCGACATAATCCAGCGATACACTCAGTGACAAGTAATACTCTGGCATTTACACATCATAAGAATTGCTTAGGTTACCCCATAGTTTTTGTTTCTGTATTACAAAAAAGAACAAAAAATGCACACACAAATTCTTCTGGGAGTTGTCTAAATATGCGTAAGGATTGTGCCACTTTCTCATCTCCATGCAGGCCGGTCTCAATACCAATGTTATGAAACTTGATCCGGCCAGTACAAACGACAGCGCTGCGGCCACGCGAACTGGTTCGGCCGACGGCGCAAAGTACTGCAGGTGGCGGCGCCAGGTACGCTGATGATCATTGTAAGCCGTTATCGCTCTTTAGCGCCTTATCCGTCCGCGTCAAACAATGATGAACCGTGACCAAACGTACTCCGGCGGAGGCTTCGCGTATGGCACGGCCGCGCGTACCGTATCTTGAAAGCGATCTGCGATGCCGACAGAGAGTGCCGACTGCTGGTAGCTTTGCGCGATGTGTTCTCGCAGCTTCGCTTTGAAGAGAAACGTGCGGGCCCGTATCTTGTAAGCGATATGCGAAAGGGACAGAGCGCGGCGTGTGCTGACAGCTCCGTGAGCGCTGTGCTCTCGCCGCTTCGTTGGCGTTGAAGCAAGAGGCAGCACCAAGGTGAATTCGCTCGCTGCTGCGGGCGCTATCCTGAAAGCGATTGCCTTACGGGACGGGCGGACGGAGGTGTTTCGCGTTGGGTAAGCATAGAAATACTTACGCATTTAAACATAAAGTGGTCAGACGAAGCAAAATAAGCTGGTAAAGCGAAGACAAGCGGTCAATAACCGCATGTGCATGAATGCGACAGCTGGCGCATAGCAATCGCATTTCTCAAGTATCGCGTCCCTGTATAAAGTGCCAAATCGCTAGGAAGGTGAATCGCATTAGTGCCCCAGAGGAGGGTAAATCGAGGCAGGGTAATTAGACTCACGCGGTGCATGTAAACGCTGGCGCATTGGATCGATGGAGAGAGGAAAATTGAAATGCGGCGAAACCCATTCCCCGGAAACAGGTCCCAGTTTGCCTCGAAAAAAGGGGCAGGAGTCACGTGTTAACGTTGTCGCATAGTATTAGCGCGGTGCTCAGGAGAATGCGATACACTACTTTCGCATTCATGTAAATGCGGCTAATGCAGCGAAGTTTTTGAAAGCAGCCATCGAATTTCCTGGCATGTTAGCATACGCGTTGTCCGGAAAAAAAGAAGAAAGGCGCCTCCAGGGAGCTTCGTTGACGCTTTCCTGTTGTATACGCTCTATTTATATTATAGAAATATTCACAACTACTATGCCACATTTATGACTATTCCTTAAGTTTACAATGCCTTACTTGCTCCAAAATTATCTGGGGCTCTTCAGCCGAATCTTCAGATGACAATGACTCCACTCTGAAGGACCAGACTGCCGCCCAAATGTCGATTGCTGTCCAAATGCGCCAAATAAGTTTTTGCGGAAAGTCACAATCCAAGCTGACCCATACTATAGAACAAATAGAGTTGTTCTGAACCAGCCCAAACGATATTTTCCTAGCATTCAAATATGTTCGTACTGAGTTGAGGAGACGTTAATTTGTACAAATACTCTTCCGTACTTACATGATTCAAGTATAGGAATGTTTTCGAATATTCTTGGCGTCTCAGCAAATTATTTAGGCACACATTCCGCGCAGAATTCTTCTGTGTTGGCACATCACGAATGTTTGCCAACAGTGTGCTATGACCAACACTTGTGATTTTGCTTATGCCATGCAATGGCTTTCAAATAATAAGGCAATTTACTGCGACAGTATCTAACAGCTTGAAACTGGGTTTCCCTTGTCCCTGAGCCCTTGCCGTTACGCCTTCAACGACGCGACAGCCGTCGCAGTTATCGCCAGTAATCTTCGTTATCTGGCCACCATCAGGTCACCTCTGCATCGTCAACTTCACCCTGGAAGGGGGGTGATTAAAATGAGAAGGAAGTCCACCGGAACCCTACGTTGCTCGCGCCGCAAGCAATAGCCGTTGTCTCCTATTCCTTTTCGCTGCAAGCAGACGATCTCTACAAAGCGAAGTTTATAGCAAAATTAGTTTTCCAGGCACGCAATATTTTCAGGAAAGAATTAAAGAACGACTCTTGTTGGGATTTCGAAAATGTCGGTCTCGTCAGTAAAAAGGGTACTCTGTCCATTCCGCTAAAGAAAAAAAATGCTAGGGAAGAGGGGTCGACTTCACAACACTTTTTGTTGGTAAGTGCTCTTTCGCGTTGGCTGGCATGGGCTGGCCGCCTCCGCTAATGATATGTCAACCATCTGGACTGGCTAGAATTTGGTCTTATGAAAGATTTGCGCATAAGAACTGTTTGTGAATACTGGCGCAGACAGACAGACAGACAGACAGACAGACAGACAAGGAACTTTATTAAGGACCTGAGGAGCCAGCCATTGGAGCCCCAGAGAGGCGCCTGGCTAGCTGTTGGCTAATCCCATGCATGTTGGAGCCGGGAGGCCATGCCTCTCCGCTCCCTCTGGACAGCTTGGACTGGCCTTCTTGTTTGGTGCTCGTGATGGCCTTCTCCCAGTCCTCGCTATTGTTGAAGTCGTGTAACACAGGGCACTGCCAGAGCATGTGGGCTAAAGTACAGAATTCTTCCCCGCAATCTGGACAATGAGGATCTATCTCTGTGTGTAGTCTACTCAGGAAGCCTCTCGATGGGTACGAACCCGTCTGAAGCATCCTGAGCGTACGGAGCTGTGCTCTACTCAATTTAGGATGGGGAGGTGGAAAACGTCGCCGCTCCTCTGTGTAATGTGCCGTAATTTCATGGAACGTAAGTAGAGGGTCCCTATGGCCAATAGTCTCCGAACTCGCAGAGGTCCCACCACCGTCGCGGTGCGCGAGTTTTCGCGCACGGTGGTGAGCAATCTCATTGGGGTTCAGGCGTCCCGGCAACACGTCGTCTCCCATGTAGGCTGGGAACCAAGTAATGTTTATTTTTATTTATTTTATTTGTACATACTGCAGCCCTATCGGGCTATGGCAGGAGTGGGTGTGAAAAACAATAAAGGCAATACGAACAAAACAAATCAAAACTATTCAATGGCTGCTAAGAATAAGTTTAAATGAAGAGATCGAGTAGGACCAGGCAAACAATTCCAGTATTCAATTACACGAGGAAATAAACTGTATTTAAAAGTGTCCGTACGGGCAAAATAAGGCGCGATGTTTAGGTGATGGTAACTTCTAGTACGAGATGGTTTTGCAGGAGGTAGATAATTATCTGAAGATATACGGCAAGAGGAGTTAATAATGCAATGCAAAAACTTCAGTGATTCCGTGCGTCGGCGGTCTGAGAGCGGTTGTAAGCCTAGGGATAAAAGCGCTGTAGAGGGTGAAAAATCCTTGTCGTACCTACGGCATATGAAGCGGATCGCTTTCTTTTGGATGGCCTCAATCTGGTTAATGTGGCATTGTTTGTGTGGATTCCGGACAGGAGAAGCATACTCTAGTATAGGCCGGATTAGCGATTTATACATGAGTAGTTTAGTGTCCCTTGGGGCTGTGGTCAATGTGCGGCGCAGATAGCCTAACTTTTTCAATGCCTTTGAGGATATTAAATCTATGTGCTTCGACCAAGACATACTTGGTGTGAAAACAAGACCAAGGTATTTATATTCACTAACGCTCTGAATTGGAGTATTATTAACTTTGTAAGTGAAAACGGAAGGCGTCGTTTTATTAGTGAAAGTCATAACAACCGTTTTACGGATGTTAATGGTCATTTGCCAGGTAGCGCACCAAGAGCTAAAATTAGAAAATGATTTTTGAAGCTGTAAATGGTCCTGAAAGCAGGAAATTTTATGATATAGTACACAGTCATCAGCATACAAACGTATATTTGAGGTTATGTGATGAGGCAAATCATTTATAAAGACCAAGAAAAGTAACGGACCCAGCACGGAACCTTGTGGCACTCCTGAGGGCACCTCTGACACCCTGGAATTAGCTTTGTTAAAGGACACAAATTGAGATCGATCGGAAAGAAAACTAGAAATCCAGCTGAGAAGACGGGGGTTATTAAGGATTGCGTCGAGTTTATACATCAATTTCGAATGAATCACTGTATCGAATGCCTTCGAAAAGTCAATGAAGATTGCGTCAATTTGGTTGCCGGCGTCGAGGTCAATACAAATGTCATGTGTAAATTCACTTAGCTGAGTTAATGTGCTGAACCCACGTCTGAAGCCGTGCTGGACATTAGTTAGTAATTTATGTGACTCAAGATATTCCATAATGTGCTTGTAAATAATGTGCTCTAATATTTTACATGAATAACAGGTTATAGAAATTGGTCTATAATTAGATAAAACGTGTTTGTCACCGGTCTTGAATAAAGGAAGAACTTGAGCCATTTTCCAGGATTAGGGTACTGTAGAGGATGCCAGGGACTTGCGGAATATGACGGTGAGGTAGCGACAGGTCCATAATGAGTACCGTACCAAAAACAAGTTAGGAATGCCATCTGGCCCTGCAGACTTCTTAATATCGAGTTGCAATATTAGGTTCAAGACACCTTCTTCGGTAATGTTAATTTCATTGATGGATACGTCGCTACGAGCAATGGTGTCTGTTTGGATGACGTTGTTGTCACGAGTGAAAACTGACTGGAAATACTCATTAAAAGCGTTTGATATATGAAGTGGATCATTGGTAGAATCATTGTTAATCACCATAGAAGTAGCCGTCGTATCACGTGGCAAGACAGACGACCAAAATTTACGCGGGTTAGTTTTTAGTAGGTCCTGCTGCTGCACACGGAAGAAGAAATCCTTAGCGCAGTTAATTTTCAGTCTAAGCTCCTCTTTTGCCTTGACGAAATTCATGACTGCTTGATTGTTTGAGCGCCTCTTACACCTTAGTCTATTTACTCGACGTGTCAGATGCAATATATCTCGCGTCATCCAGGGAATTTTCACATTTTTCTTCTTTGTTTTGAAAGGAATAAAATACTGAATACTTTTTTTAACCAAGCATTCGAAATAGGTTACCAATGCGTTAACATCACATGTAGAACTTAGTGCAACGAATTCTTCAAAACCATCAGACAGAGTGTCTATTATTGAAACATCATCAGCGCGATTAAAATCTGGAAATGTAGAGAAAACAAAATTCTGCTTAGTAACCGAGAAATTTAAGGAGACAAGAACGGCCTGGTGATCGGAAATTCCCTGAATGACATCACTTCTGTAGCCTTTTGCAACAATGTTAGAACTAACGAAAACCAAATCAAGCGGAGCGCCACATCGTGTAGGTTTATCAGTAATCTGGACAAGGTCGAATAAAAGGGAAAATGCAACTAGTTCTGTGTTTATGGAAGTCTCTTTCGTAAGGGTTAATGTAGGCCAATGAATGCCGGGGGCGTTGAAGTCACCCATGCAAATGAGGTTACCCTTATTTAGCTGCTGCTCGTTAATATAGCGAGTAAGAGTTACAACGTGTTCTACAGAGGAACTTGGTGGACGGTAAACGACGCCTATAACGACATGTTCTTTGTCTAGATAAAGTTTACACCAGACTGATTCTATGTCACCTGGTGGTGACAATCGTGAAAACTTGAGATCCGATCGAAAAAGCAACGCAACGCCGCCACCTTTGGAATGACGCCGATCTGCGCGAACCGCAACATAGCCAGGAGGAGTGAACTCAGAGTCCAGTATATCATCATGCAGCCAAGTCTCTGTGATACCAACCACATGAGGTGAGTGCGCAGAAGTTAAAGACAAAAAGTCTCCGAACTTGTTAGTTATGCTCCTGGCATTGAGGTTTAAAATTGAAAGGTTACAATTGGAATTACGGGGCAGTCAGTTAGGGGAAGTGGAACGTAGTAACTCAGAAGGTTCAGCTGCAGGAGACGAATCAGGCGGTGTTGAACGATATGTTCTGCTATTAAGAGATTTCGGGTCTCTGATAAGGGCATTGGACACACCATCCCAATTGTAGCGCACTTTGTCGATAAAAACGTAATCGTAGCGTAGCTTGACAACGGAGCCTTGCCTTCGAAAAGGTGCTGAGGCGTCCCAAATTTTTTTCCGGACTGCACGAACGCTGGCTGAAAAATCTTCAGTAATGTAATATTGCGATCCTTTAAGCTTCGATACGTTTTTCATCACCGCAGACTTTTCCCGAAAATCCAGCAGCTTAAGAATAACTGGGCGTGGACGCTCTCTGCGCCTTCCGCCGATCCTGTGGCAACGCTCAGTATGTGGGGGCGTGATTTGCAGTATACGAGAGAATATCTGTCCAACCCCATCTAGCAAAGTCTTCTCATTTTCATCGGGTTTTTCGTCCAAGCCGTGTATAATAATGTTGTTGCGACGGGATCGGTTATCAAGGTCGTCATTCTTCGCAACCAACTGAGCCACAGTTCCAGTTAGTGTTTTAACCTCGGAGCGGAGAAGATCGGCAACATTTTCATCGACCGTCTGGGCTGTTGTAGGCAATTCAAGTACTGCTACACGGGTTTCTAGCGCGTCAAAACGCGAGTTTACAGAAGCTTGGAATGACTTAATTTTGGAAAGGTCCTCAGCCATCAGTTTTTGTCGTTCAAGAACCTCAGTAAGCATAGTGACAATGTCAGCATTTTCGGTCGAAGATGCCGCAGTAGCCGAAAGTTGAGTGGTCATTGTGGAGCGTGTAGAGCGTTCAGAACTGTTAATACTAGAATCAATACTTTTCGAAGAATTGCCGAGCTTTTTTGAGGGATCAACTTTGGGGAAACCCGGATTCAGCTCCACGTCTCCACTCGACAAAAGGCAACTGATACAGTACAAGGCATTCAAACATAAATCAGCCGCGTCTTGTGGGCAAAGAAACAGCAGCAATGATCGATTGTCGGATTTCAAGCACCGATAATTTTCGAAATAACATACCTGCACAATGAAGAAACAGCGTTTTAAGATCGTGTCGCCGCCGCTGTCACTCTTGCCCACTGACGAGCGAAGCCTTGAGCGCCGCTTTTAAACCCTTGAATGTTGACGTCGAGGTGACGCTGCAGATATCGATGGTGTGCGCAGAAGTACCAGAGTTCCATGAAACACGCAGGTTGGCCATTGATTTCCCGAGCATGCCAGAACTATCGCACACAGGGGCGATAGGGCAGTCGGGCAGTGCAGTGATGAAGTCTTCTCGTGCAACTCGTAGAATGATGAATCAACCGGGAAACATGCGAAGATGATGTCGCATGGCGTACACTCCGGTAAAACAGGCTCGACGACGCATCCGAGGATATGCACAATGAAGAAACAGCGTTTTAACATCGTGACGCCGCCGCTGTCACTCTGTCACTCTGTGGTGGACAGAGTCTGTATCTGATTTCTTTTTTAGTAGCGCTGCCGCTTCTTTTGGGAGCAGAAATATATATATTTTTTCAAATTCACGCCGGCTATTCGTTCCAGTGGCTGCCATGTTGCCGATGTAAGAATTACTGTGAAACACGCATCATTCAAATCAGCAGCCATGTAGCAGTTACACCGACGACAGCGTGATGGTTACATTAAAAATGCCTTTTCACTGCGGACTCGCCTTCAACGCAACGGCCGTGCTAGCTGCTACATTGTGGACTCCGGCGTGTTAAGGAACTACCCTGGTCTTTTGTCGTTGCTTCGTCTGGTGCTGCTATACTGCTCCACTCTACATTCGCAAGCCTGAATGCATTTTGCTGGAGAAGGTGTAGCTAGTCATTTCTTATGTGATTTCTCTCCCCATATCTGCATCTCAGATAGAGCAAGGGCATGGCAACTGACAAGAGCCAAAATGCAAGTGAGGCTAAGTAGTATGAGAAGCTATAAGATCTAAAGTATACCATCAATTCGCAAGTTAACACGAGAAAGGCTTCCTTTTTTAAGCTTAAAAACATGTTTACGCATTTATTCCCTCTAAAAAAGATATCAATTATCCCAAATTTCTCAAATTCGGGAGACTCAAAGAAAGTAAAGTATGAATCCACCTGCAAGTATCTCACTAAGCGATAAAACTGCGCAGTAGATATTCTTCAGGAGAAACAATCTTCAGTTTAAATTGAATACTGCAGGCAAAGCCGCAGAATCAGCTTTATGCAAACTCACGCAATGCTGCGGGGAAGCGTGTACGAAGCTGGCTTTAAAAAGTGTGTTTCTTTTCTATACCACTGCAGTACCGTAGCTAACAAGCCGCAAAACAATGAAAAGACATGAATGCAGTAGAGAGAGGAACGGATACATGAAAATTGTGATGAAAAAGTAAGGCAGAACGTATGTATAAAGTGATTATTACGAAGACTATCGAAGCATCCGAACAGCATTCTTTTGAGACAAAATGTACTTCGAAGAAACTTTAAAGGATTTCATTTTCTGTTGAAGAGTGCCGTACGTGAACGAGGTTAGGCTGACATTTTTAGGATACACAACCTAAGTGATGGGCCCACATTTCCAGACTGCACTATCTACGGCATCGGCCCAAGAAAACGGTTAGACATATAGCGGGAAAGAAAACAGATTTGACAGGCCCTCCGCGTGGCGCAGAGGCGCTGGTGAACTAATCGAATTTCTCAAAGTAAAATGTGTCAGAAAAATCGTAAAGTACGACGTAACCACAACCTACACATGGGATAGCGCCGGATTGTAATTTTAATATACGAGAAAACATTAACTCAAACACAAACGCGTTTTCCAGCATTTCTACCACTCATACAGCGGCGCGCCGCGGTTTCCTCCTTGCAAAAATGCCATCCCGATGGCGCTCCCCTCTTCGGCAGCCAAAAAGAAAAAGAATAATGAGAGGAATAGAAAAATGCTAGATAAAGAATATGTATAGTATACCTGATTCAATCAAGCAGGCTAGGTGACTATTTTTCGCCGCCCCGTTTCAAAGGGGATGCCAATGAATCATCATCATCATCATCATCATCATCATCATCGCCGTATGTGGCGGCGAAGCTGGAGAAGAAGAAAGCTACAGTTGCCGGGAAGCCTGATAAGCAGCAACGGATCTTTGTATGCTGTCGCGTTCCACTCTAAAAGCGATGCTTAACCGTCCTCCAATTTTTTTCTTAACACTTTTTATTCACGTCAGGAAAATGCCCGCCTTGTAATCGGTAATTTCATTCGACAGCGCAGTACATGTGAATGCGTGGTGCCTGAGTGCACCTGTTGCGATGTGGCCTTTAAAGCTAAGTTCTCTTTGCGAACTCCCTACGCCTCTCCTGCTCATTGTGGCTGCCAGTTGCTGATGCTCGTGCGTTCTCGTCAAATAGCTCACAATGGGCTGTGGGACGGTGGCGCCATCTAGAAGCGATGGCACACTACTTCACCAGCAGCACGGCCGCCTGGATCGGCGCGCGCGGTGTGTTTGCTACGGCTGTCCCATTCCCGACGCGCGCCCCATTGAAAAAATACAATTGAGGAAGTTCCCCCGCGTGCGCGAGGTGGCGCTCTGATCCCACCCCCCTGCTGACGGCGTCGCGCCTTAGAGATGCTTGGAGAGATGCGCATATGACCAGTAGCGCACCCGGGATCTCCGCCAGGGGAGGTTGAATTTTTTTTTTTTGCTTAGGTGGAGGGGGAGGGGGGAGGAAGCAAGAACTTTGCATAATATGCAAGTTCGTTCATTTAGCCAGAGGAATCCAACAGCCATTAAACTGCCTAATAATTATAATAATTCATTGAAACCAAGGATGATGACGATGTTTATTGGTTAGCGTTTTACTCAAAGTAATTTAACAGTGAATTATGAATAAATAGAAGACATTGATAGTGTTTTGGTTAATCAGGAAAATTCGACCTCAAGCCACCTCCTGAATTGTAATGACAATGTGAACAGAGCACTGAAGGTACACGTTGAAGTGGTGGGGCGGGACGCGTGGGGAGAGAGGGGGGGAAGCCCCCCCCGTCGGTTCGCTACTGCATATGACATCGTGCGCGGGGTGAAGATGGGTTCATCGTTGGCCCAGAAGTGTACTGAGTCTATTGACAGCTACAGGAAATTGCACGAAAATCAAGCTACGTGGTGCTATATTTTTAAGTAGGCTTTGCACAGCGACAGTTTCTCTGTAGCATAATACGATCGAGATACAGCGGACGCATAGGCAGGGTATTTACGCGACTTTGTGTGGCACATTGCATGTGCCTTGAGACATGTATCCTGGCGAGTGAGTTGCCGCTGTGCCCAAGTGCTTCCCCCGACCACGCTTGTCAGTCTTTTCTTGCGCTCGCTCTTCTCTTCCAAAAGAAACTTATTTCATCATCGTGGTCAATGGTTCATGGTTCAGAAGTCTTAATATACAGACATCACGGTGGTAATCATAATATTGCAGTACATTTTCTCCGGCCTGATGTACTGACCAAATTAATTATTCGGCGCCCTTGCACGCGCGTCACATTTACATGGTGAATTCCTACTCTGGTACTTGGAAGTGTTGCTGCTGAAGGCCCTGTGTGACTAGCATATACATGTTCTCACATTCACTTTCACTTTGTTGTACCACATTGGCTTGAGGCAAGTGATTTGCTCTTACAATCTCGCATGAGATTCCGCGTGTAGTTTACTGTATTTTTCAGAAACATGCCGTACTGCTGCGTGCCCTGCTGCAAGTCGAGCACCAAGAAAAAGCTTTATCTAAGCTTTCACGAGTTTTCAGTGGATGAAACTCTCTTACAAACGTGGCTTAAAGCCGTATCCAGGAAAGATTGCTTTCCCAATGACAGGTCCACCAGTAGTGTCGTCTGCTCATTACACTTCTTGGGCACGGACTACTGTTTTGAGTCCGACAATACCCGGCACCTGAAGCGGACTGCTGTCCCCAGTATTTTTCCTGGCTACACGAGCTATATGTCGTGGTAGTTACAAAAAAGAAGGGGAAAAAAAAGGCGAAAGTTGAAGCGGGAACGACCACTGTGCACAGTTCCTATAACAAAGGGTGTTATAGGTACATTGAACAGCGACAGTGAAGCAATTTGTGCAATAACAGGTGGCCATGAAGACAGCCATCAACTGCTTTTTGCCTTCTGTGACCTGCCATCCCCTGGGTTGTGATAGCTTGCTAGAATCTCATGCTGCCAGTGACAGGCAGTCTAACCCCCGAGGTAGTGAAAATCGGCGCCCAGCTGATTCAATAGAATGCACAATTCCAACCACCGACGACATGGTCCCACATAAGCATTCAGATGTGAAGCAAATAAACTGCTTGAGGGTGTAGCTTATCGGTAACAATGATGCCATGCAAAGGCTTCGAAGGGAAAATGAAAGCATGAAGAAAAAAATATTTTCAAGTCCAATTCACTGCACTCTGCATTGAGCATGCACAGATACAAGACTGCCGCGAATTCAGCTCTCCATTTCCAAGTTCTGATTCCTATTGTTCGCTTTCAAAAGCTTATTTTGACAGGTAGCCATGTGGTGAAGCTACATTGTAAGACATAAACAAAAGTTTGCAGGCTGTGGATTCACGAAAAAAAAAATCTGTGTGGCCTCGTCAGTCAGGTGGCATTCTTTCTAACAGAGCTCGAATGCCTTCTCTCGTTTGTATATATGCTTTCCATTGGCTGCTACGCTTGAGCGTGCGGAAATAATTTTTCCGCAAACTTTGGCTCTTGAGTGTGCTCGCTTCGGGCAGCATCATCTCGCCAGAGGCTGAAGCGCAAACTTTCCAACCAGCCTAAGCAACCACCCTCGTAAAAACACTGCATATCTACGAAGTGAATGATTATGAGTGGGCGAAGCACCGGGGGATCATTAGGATGACCGTGAATCCCCCATATAAATATATATATATATATATATATATATATATATATATAGAGAGAGAGAGAGAGAGAGAGTGTGTGTGTTTTTTTAGCTGCACCAAATTTTTAAAATTACAAAAATATAAATCTTGGCCACGTTACGTTTACCATTCATGTGTACGGATTGGCGGCCTCTAGATACAGAGCAATTTCCGCACTTACGTGCGTAATTAGCATGCGTAACTTACGTGCTTCACTGATATATATATATATATATATATATATATATATATATATATATATATATCAGTAAGGTAAGGAATCACAGGAGCCGGCACAGAAGTGCCACGCTAATACTCTCCTTCATCTCCCACTATCAAAACACGTGCACATTAGAGGCCACTCATTCGATAAAATCACCGCAACAATCCTTCAATCTGGTTTTCATTCCCACCACGAAAAAGAGCTTCGAGAATCCTATCTAATTCACAAATTTAAAGTGGTTACTTGTGGAACCAATGAAAGTGTTGGCAAACTTTCTTTTTGACCCGTTTAGTGTGCTAACACCTTGCAAGTTTCGTGGCCCCTTATCATTTCACATATAGTTTTATCCCTATCACTTTTGGTTTCTTGGAGGTCAAAAGGTGTGCACCTGCATTTCCAGCTGTCATTCTTCACTACTTTCCTATTTTGACATTTGACTGTGCGGCCGAAACGTCAGTAAAGTCGTGCTATGGTACCTTTTTTTTCTTATTTTTTCTTTTTTGACTACGTTCTCCTGCTCTTTGAAATATATATATATATATATATATATATATATATGCATTTCGTAACGGTTGTATAACACATATTATATGGCATGTCTATGAAGTGATATGCATATTTCCGCAGCATTAATTCGAAATTATATTGATGTTTATTACTTAACCTTGTCATTAAATCTTTCATTTATATTATATTTTATTTCATTTTTTCACACACTCATAGATTTTGTATAAAAAACGCCTGCCTACAAACACAAAGAATACCGCGTGTGCAAAGAATGCAATGGATCGCAGTTCGTTCAACTCAGAGGTTAGTGGAAGTCACAGTACACGATTCCTATGGCCAGGTGAGGGTGTATTGACCATCTTTGTGGTCAAATGCTCTCCTGGCAGCAGCGACCCCTCGCATGCCTTTGGTTATTATTTTTTCAGTAATCCCACTCCATGCACGCACAACCTTTTACCCCTTTATAGCACCACTGTACATGCCCATCGTTTTGATGACTTTGACATGAGTCATTATACGTGTTGACATTCATGACGACACTAAATCTGTGCACGCCTGTGGTCATAGGCTACCCACGATTTACGAGCTTGTTCTCACAGCCTTGTTGTATTCACTGTTATTTTTCTCTTTTTTAAATAATGCCACTGTGTGCACGCGCAAGTTTCCATTCACGTGTTTGTTATATTCCTTTCTGTACTTTGAATTTTTTTCTTGTATCTTTTCACCCTTACAGCAAAATTGTATAAATTGAACTCTGTATGCTTGCAAACGCACTCTTGATGAAGGCCGGACCCCGGCCGAAACGTCAGTAAAGTCCTGTTATGTTTTTCCTACGTGCTTCTATTTTTTAACTATATATATATATATATATATATATATATATATATATATATACTGTACATGTGTACAGTATATACAGCGCTTATATAGCCCTTGTGCACCGCAGCGCCCCTAGCGGACTCCATGCAAATCAAAGCTACGGACGACGAGGGAGGGACAAGGCTCGGCCCTAAGCTGCTTCGCCCCCAAAAAATAGCGACAGGAGCCATCGGTGCTTTTGTGCGCCCCCTTTTTCTTGAGCACAACTTTTCACGGATTCTTGTAACGCGGTATTTTCTAGGTAGCGCAAATCGTCTCGCGCGGAGCCGTAGCGAGGGAGTCGAGGGGTCAGAAGCGCTCGCCGTGGTGCAGCGAAAGGAGCGGCCACGCCCCTTTCCGCAATTACCGCCTCTCTGTCCGAATGCGACGGCCGCAGCTTACGCCTTTTTCTGGGAACTGGGAACTTTTCTGGGAACTGCCGTGCCGCAGCTGCTCCGGACCCGTCGGCTTTTCGCACTCGCGAAGCGTCTGCTACGCGCTGAAGTTTTTGTAGCGATAGCTACATTACGCCATGTTTTCGCCTCTTCGCCGACGCCGCACTTTAAGCCGTGGCCACACTGTGACGTCACACCACGGCCCTCGATTCTCCAGCAACTCGGCTGGTCGCGGTCGCCGCGCGGCCAATGCTGCTGCCGTTGGTAGGGTGCCTGAACGGTCTTTCCCTCTCCTGCGCTCCGTACAGGGTGGGGACATTCTTTGAAGGGGTAATCGCCGCCTCGACCGGTTTTTCCCAACGGCCGCCGCCATAGCGTATCTCCCTTAGTTAGGCAACGGGTGCGAGGAGCTGTGGCCGCTTGGTCGCTCCCTTTTAAGCGAAGCTTTATAGGCTCACAAGTGTTGGCGGTTGTGATGGTGGTGGCGGTGTCAAGCGGAAAAGTGGGCCGATCCTGGTGTTAGTGCAGAAAGGGTCCAAGCTCAATGGCACATACCTGGGATAAAAACTAAAGAGAGAAGGAGAGGAAGCGAAAGAGAGAAAGAGAAAGAGAGAGACAGAAAGAAAGAAATAGACAGAGAGAGGAAGATAGAGAGAGAGAAAGAGAGAACGAGAGAGAAAGAGAAAAAGAGAGAGTAAGAGATAGAAACAAAGAAACAGTAAGATAAAGAAAGAGCGAGAAAGAGAGAAGGAAAGGAAGAGAGAGGGAGAAAGATAAATAGAGAGAAAGAGAAAGAAAGAAAAATAAACAACGAAAGAAAATCATCACGAAGGTCAGATAAACACATGGCCAAGCTTCGCTTGCCCCCATTTTCTCGACAGGGGAAGGGCTGGTGATTTATTCAGTGAAATGACTGGCTGCTGCGAGCCCATGTGCACTAACAATTCCAGAAATGGCTGGAAACTTTACCATTTTCCGACTGCAGGACATTCTCTTGCGTAGTGAAGGATATGACTTTTTCCTCAGAAACAGAATTTTACAAGATCGTCTTGAAAAATTGTTTTCAGTGGTGCGCATCACGCAGCCTGTTCCGAACGCTTATGATTTGAAGTGCGCCATGAAGCTAGTGTGCGTGAGCCAATTTCTTGACACACCAGGAACAACAAGCTACGATCGAAGTCGATAACACGCAGTACCTCGCCGACATGCTGTCAAAAGGTAAACAAAAGCGCGTGAAGTAGAGGCCGATGTCATCGATGACTCGGACATTTTATTTATCGAAGAACTTCAAACAAATGAATGCAACTCCATATTCTACACCGGCAGCGGTTTTCATTCAAAAGGGATGCTGCCAGCTGATGCAGGATGCGAGCACTGCAACACTGCCTTGTTCGGCTCAGGTGACAGCCAGCACGCGCATCTGACTGTTCTTAAAGAATACAGACGTGAAGGTGGCAACCTTACTTATCCAAGTGAGAATGTTTTGCTGACGCTCAAATCATGCGAAGCGCATTTCAGGGGCATCATAAGTTGAACTGAGAGCTTGCTTCACTTGAGGTCCCCTTTGAAGGCTGTGACTGAGTATTAGAGGAAAATGGTGCGCCCTTGCTTGAAGACCTGGCACAATTGCAAACACAGCGGGTCTGTAGAGAAGCTCCTGATCTCTAGTTATGCAAGGCTGAGGCTTCGCATACATTTGCGCCACGTTGGTGCGAACGGCGTCAACGAACATGGAAGCAAAACGTGTGCCGGGGTGAGCCTCCGGTGACCGAAAAAAATACTGTCTTTTTACTGCGTGCATTAGTAGTTTTTTTTCTTTCAGAACGTGATATTGTTTTATTATATTATTTTGCGTTCAGAAAGATTGCCCTTATTCACGATAAAATGCCACTTGCGCAAATTAAAGAAGCTTTGTAATCTTTGATCTGATTAATACTCTGATTTTTGCAAGTGGGTTATTCTCAGTTAAAATGATTGTCGGAGCTATACAAGACAGCGTCAGTGATACTTTATTGCTGATTCATCGGGCACCTTTATATAATAAAGTAAGTTCAAAAATGAAGGACAATGACAGTAGCAACCCGTTTATTACTATATTTCTGTTACTATAGGTTTTACTTATTGTAATAAATTTACAATTTACTTACATATATAATTTAATTTACTAATTACTATTACTTATTACTATAAGTTTTTTTCTCAATAGTCGCGCGCCAAAAAGAAGAAGAAGACGCAAAATTCATTTATGTAAACGCACTTTCACACTCCGTCAGGTTAAAGGGAAAAAGAGCAATCTGATAAACATTTACGCTCCCTTCGTCAAAATTTGTCAGAGCTACACTGTAAACGGAAATAACTCTCAGGTGGGAGTATAATGCTTGTCCTCTAGCGACCCCCCCGGTTGGGAGTTTATTATGCTCCGAATGATCGGAGTATAATTTTTACTCCGTGTGGGCGGAATTTTTGTGTGGTGCCTTCGGAGTTTTTTTTTCTGTCATTTTTTTTTATTTTTTACTTCGAGCTGGACGGAGCTTTTTCGAGGTGCACCGGGAGTATAAAAAAAGACACGTCCATTTGCGTGGAGAATTTTTATGCAGAGGCTTCGGGTGAAATTCCGAAAGATACGCACAAGAATAAGCCAAATTCTGCGAAACAAGTGAACCAGACCAGACAGACCGAGCAATACATAAACACAAACATTTGAGAACACCCGACGAAGAGCTGTGAAAGACATCCAACGCACACTCGACACACAACAAGAAGCAACCCTGCCAGTATATATAGCCACGATAATGTGGTCCTCGAAACGGCCTAGCGAGCAGCTGTAGTGTTTTCAGAATTACGACTCACAGACTCGCACATATGAGATCGGCCTCTCTGAAAGTAACATGAAACCTAAATCCACACGGAACTGTTAACTTATATTATTGAAAAAACAACGGTGATGACATAATATTTCAAAATTAGAATGCCATTCCGTGAGCGCTGAAGCGACTTCGCACACTGCCGGCGTCCGCGGCCAATAAGTAGTGCGTTAGTTACAGTACGCAATAAAAATGTACGTGCGCGTGTTTCATGACAAAATTAGCTTCGTGCGAAAGAATTGTGGCGGGACAACAATTTATTACATGTGAGCATGACCCGTAGCAGCCTACGTAACACCGAAAATTGCGTAGTCATACATTTTTTTTACCGCACTACTTGCTCCGCGTCCAAGCAATGTCTCTCGGCTGTGAAACGGAGCCATATCGCTGATCTGGCAAACGAATCCTCACGCTCGGAGCCAGCAGGTATGCTCCTAAATCAGTATGTTGGATGGAGCATGATGTTAATGCAATATCCGAAGAAACGACGTGATTAAAACAGAACTGCGCGATAACAATTCAATTCACATCGCTCAGTAAGAAGCTCTATTCACAGTACGTACTTACGTCCTACCGTATTTCTTGGGCGAGGATATCCGTACACAGATTCATAAAAGAGTTGCTTGCACCACGGTCTAACTTACTGGCAGCACAGCACCGTGACGAAGTCGGAATATGGCATTCATGTGCGGCTATCACGGACGTTGTCGCTCGAACAGTGGCTGCTGTTGCCATTGCTACGCGGCACTTTACACCGGACGTTGTCAGAATATACTCAAAAGGACATAAAAGTGGTATTGAACACACTGAGGAACACAAGTCAAGGTCACGCAACACGGAAGCACAGCCAGAAACCCGAGCCGACATCACGAGTCAACAGGCAGCTTCGTGGTCACAACTAAGCCTTTTTCCGCACTTGAAATCGTTTTTCTTGCATTCATCGTTGTCAGCAGAGTGATCACAGCTAACGCACATGAAGATGAGATACAGTGAGCTTCAGGCACGCCTATAACACTTTCTGGAATGAAGTATAGGAAAGAAAATCGGCGAAACGCTGGCACAGAACGACACTTCACAGATGTAAACAAACCATCAGCCATGAGCACCGTCGATTCCGCCGAACGCGGCCGGTCGCTGGCGCGGCGCACAGCCTCATGGGAAGCACCACGTGACCAACCTGTTCCGGCGGGGGAGTTTTTTAAAACTCCCTGTGCGGAGTTCCCGGGGAGAACAAAATTTTGAAGGCGGAATAAAATCACGTCATGTCCGCCCTTATCCTCCCACAGGTTGTGAGCGGAGTGAAACGAGGGAATGCCGTTGTATTCCTCCCATACATCGGAATAAATATTCAAGGATGGGAGTATATAGGGCACATCACCTTGTTAAAATTCCCATGTGGGGGTATTTTAGTTTACAGTGTACGAGGGTACGCACCATAGGTACTGAAAGAAAGCACGTTTAAAACGTGTAAGATGAGTCCCAAGCGCACAATGAGACAAACTATACCGAGTGGCTGACAGGCCACACGACCACCGAGGAGTGTGATACGTTGCGGTGACAGGAGAGAGCGTGTGACAGCTAAATAAATGTATGAGTCTGCAAACAATCTATTAGCACAGACTTGCGTGTTCTGACCAGTCTCTGTCGCGCGAAATGCCTTTGGTTGCAAAAAACTCGTGCCATACGCACGCACCGGCAATGCGCTCCGTAGGGAGTGAGATACGTAATGGCAGACGCAGTAGCAGATGACGCGGTTGTCCCCACCCTGTACGGAGTGGCGCACAGGGAAAGACCATTAAGGCACCCTAGCCATTGGTAAGCCGTTGGGCGCTCGCCGCATCTCTGTGTGATGTCACGCCGCAGTCCTCGATTCTCCGGTGACTATCCTCGTGGCGGTCGCCGCGCGGCCACCGCTCCTACAGGCGCGCGTCCGCCGTTGCCTGGCAACCGCCACAGCTGGCGCGCTCGCCGCGGCCCCTTTGTGACGTCACACCACGGGCCTCGATAATCCGGCAACTCGCCTCGTCGCGGTCGCCGCGCGGCCACCGCTCCTGCCGTTGGGCACTACGCAGTGGGGAAGCAGTTTGTACCTGGTTCTTCAGCGGAATTTTGATGAGTCTAACTACGCCATTGACGATGTCGCCACAAAAGCCCATTACTTTACGGATCATAGAAGCGTATTCATTAGTGTTAAAAATACAGTTTTACCCATAGGTTCACCACAACGTCTCTCCTTTCTTAGTCTAGAAGGAAACCACTAAGTTCAATAACAACATGTCTAACTACAAGCGAAGCCTAAGCGCAACCGGGGTTCTGTAGCTATCGCTACTCGACTAGGTTTAACCAGAGCTAAACCACAGCCTATTTTTTGCGTTCAGTTTCCACGCACTGAAACGCTTAAAGTCTAACTTCAACAGTGTGGTGCTCCATGGAGCTTACTCATCTTTGAGCGTTGCCTTTGTGCTCGGGCATCAAGAGAATGCAAAATCTAACGGTGCAACTCTTCAGCGTGACCTAGCTCTTGTGCTAGAGGTCGAGAACGGTAATGCGGTAACTGTGCGTGCGTAGAAACGCGCTAAATGAGCCCGCGGTAGGAAAGAACGTAAAAAACGATATTCGCATTGGTAGGCGGGCAATAGCACCATGTTTTCAAGAATAAGAGCAACGAAAAAAGGTAATTGCTCTCGCAGTCAAGTGAAATACGTGCGTGCAGTGACCGCTTCGCTCACCACTACGCGCTTTTCACCCACGGCCAGTAGTGGTTTGCAGCCATATGCATATGTATATTTATTCGACAATTCTTTAGCCTCAACAATACTTTATTATCAGCAGAGCACAGTGAGAAGGTGTAAGGGAAACAAGAGAAAGAGCAGAGATGGCATTAACGCCGCAACATTGTTGGCTTATTTCGCTTCAGAGAGAGTGTACCTGAACAATTCTTGCTGTACGCTATCTATTCGATACAAACTTCGCGCACGATGTATCTTAAGGTTCACCGTGAGCGAAGCTTGTTTTCAATTCAGACATTCGAAAGAAAAGCCATTCCAGCCAATAGGTAAACAAACCTAAAGAAGTTGAATGAATGTATATTTTTCTCCATTGAAATGATTAGAAAGCTACTACTGGCCTAGTCATGTACTCATTTGTTATGCAAAAGTTATTGCTGCAATAGCCTTGCTTTAATAATCTGTGAATTCTCTCTGAAATTACCAATATGTAACTTCTCATGATGTCACAGTTATTGCTTAACGTGTGATTTTTTACGTAAACTAACAAACATTAGTGGCGCGTGACGATGTTTGTGCTTGCATTATATTGAGTGGAAAATCGTCTTGAAAATTACTGCCATTTATGCACAACAAATGTCGCTATTGATTATACATATCCCTAAAATTGTTACCTTCAATAACAGTAAAACATGAAAAGTTTGTGTTCTGGTGATTAGTTGCCTCTTTCATTACCTAACTACAAGTACCTAATTATTGATCAGTAAGTATAGCATTTGCTGTGTATGAACCAGCGAGTATACGCAATAAATATTGCTTAAATTACTTTCATGTTAAAATGCGCTTAGTGTTTGGGCTCTTGCAACACAAGAAGGCGAAAGACGAGTTGCACATCCGTAACGCATCACGTTCGTTTTCTGACGTTCGCAAGTAATAATGAAATGAGGCGTACGTACACAATGTTGCACTGTTAGCGTTTCATTTATTTTGGGTTGTGTCATTTTTGCCGCCATATATTTCTCCCGTACCCTACGTACACGCTTGGGTAGGTTGGACTGCTAAACTCGAGGACGCGGGTTCGCTTCCCGGCTACGGCGGCTTACATTTCGATGGAGGCGAAATGCATAAAACACCCGTGTACATAGATACAGGTGCACTATAAAGAATCCCAGGCGGTCTAAATTACCTGAGCCCTCCAAAACGGCGTCTCTCATAGCCATATTGTGATTTTTTCTTGTAAAAGCACAGAAATTATCATTATTATTATTACCCTTTACCTCTGCTCTCAGTTCTTCATGATATATGGGTACGATCGACATGTTGAGATCGACATTGGCATTCAACGCGTTCTTATCGTGCACCTACACCATCAAATTTTTCTGGCCGAAGAATGCGGGTTTGCACCAACGTCATATTGTTATCGTTAATCGTGACGTGAATGCAAGTATATCAAGTTACTATCATGCCATGAACCATCAGTCATCTTAGTCACATATTTGTGCCTTTCCACGCTATACATTGGTACACATACCTAGTGATGGAGGCGCAGGAGTTACGCGGTTTGTATTTATATTTGGTACCGCGACCCCGCCGACGGACACATTCCGCTTGCCAAGAGCCAGTTTAAGGATTTCGCCTTAATAAAGAAACAGCAGAGCGCGGGAGGCAGTCTCGTAAAACAAATCGAATGCATGAAATAAAAGAAAGTTAACGATAGAGTGCAAAATCATTCGCATGAGCTAGCCATATCTGCTACGCTCTCCTGGTTATCAGCGCGATCTCCAGCTTATTTTCTTCTGCAGCACGTCCAAGTTGCTAATTCCACGCATAACTAAATGAAGTAAGCGTGCGGAATGCGTTACTCAAACAGCCGTTTAAGCTAGAACCAAGCGCGCTCGAAGGATATAGACAAAATACCCGTATTCACAGCCGGCAAGCGCGTTCTCTGCGCGGTGAGTCACTGCGGTATTACCTTGCGGTGACGTTTTACTTAATATATCCCAAATTATTGCGAAGTTGGCTAATAGCAACCAAAATACCAGGCTCGTAGCAGTCGCCCGCCTCCTTGGCGCGGCTTCCACAGCTGGGAAAGACCACAGGTCCGGTAAAGCAGCGCCGCGGCGCGGGAGTTCACACAAAAAAAGGTCCTCGCTCCTGTCATGCATATGCGCGGCGCTTTGGACACTCGCTAGTAATCTAGGTCACTCTAGCCGGCCTGCACAAAGCCCCTGAAACTTCGTAAAGTAGCGACACTATCCTCCTCCGCCTTCACTCCTTCTCGTTTCTCCTCTCTTTTGCGCTCCCTCCTCGAACGTGGCGCCGCCTACATCACTTGAGCATATATATAGCAGACGACCTTTCGCAGAGTGAATGCACGCATAGCAATGCGGTGCGCTTGAAGTGTTCGCGTTGGCGTTCTAGCTACGAATGACTTCGTGTACAGCATAGGATATCTATGCCGAGGATTATATATATACAAATTCCATGACGGCAGCTTCTTTTTCCTGTTCTGATAACAATTTTTTAAGTATGTACACGAGCGCTAACGCCGTACCATAACGACTACCACAATTTGATTAGTTATTTCTGCCACAATTTTTGGGACACATGAATATATTCTTTTATGAAAAAAATACACATTTTACTGGCCTTGACAGTGCGTAGCGTTCAATAATTCGTGTGCAGCATCTAATATACAATGGCATTGGCAATGGCAATGCAGTTATTATTCATGTATTTGATCCCTCGACAACTTCTATAAGGAGGTGGCCGCGCGGCAACTTGAGCCGCCCCCGAACAAAATTTCTGGCTACGCCACTGCCTACAGCAAGTGCGTCTCAGAGACATAGTGGCCGTACGAACTAATAGTTGAACGAACAAGCAAGCGAACGACTAAATGAGCGTGCGAACGACTAAACGAACGAGCAAACGACTAAACGAACGACGACTAAACCAGCCAGTGAACGAGCGGGCGACCGCACGTTTTCTTTGCGAGTGCTCGCTCCACCGCCGCATCGTAGCCTTCACACACTTTAAAGCTCACGCGAACTAGCAGGTACATCTCAAAGACCTAAGATACTGTCGTTCGACGAGGAACGCAACCCGTAACTCGGTTTCGGGAGAGCACGCACGCTTTTCATCGGTGCCTTTGTATCGGAAATCCACTGGACGACCGCCAACTACGAACACTAACAAAAGACGCAAACAAACAATTCGCTCTAAAGAAGGCTAGTAAGTAACCACAAAATCAGAGTTGCTTTCCTAAGGTTAGTTTTCATGCTCGAGCCTCAAATGTTGTCAATTGGATTGTTCGGCATCTTAAAAGTTTTGTAATGACGTGTCACACGCAGCCTTCCGTGCCCGCGAACTCACGCCTGCTGGCGTAGAAAACGACTAAGCTTCTTGCCTTTGCTGAAACTATTTTCGCATCCGAAGGCGCAGCAGGTCATGGTGATGGAAAATGCGGGGAAGCGACGTCGCACTTGCCGTAAAACTTAGTTCAAGGCGTTCGCAAACCAAAACAACACGGAAGAGCAACGGCGCCAACATACGCTTCTCAAGCGAAAATGGCGATGGAGCGCGACTGTAAACAAACATAGCCAGCGCGAGGGCCCACGTGATGTCATTAAGCCAATAGCGACACGGCTTCGGCCTCGCACATGGTGCGCGAGGAGGAGGCTGCATTCTTCAAAGCCTGTCACTACTTTACGAAGTTTGAAGGGTTTTAGGCCTGCGCATGTGGATCGCTGTCCGCTAGTGGAGAGGGCGAGCGGATCGCAACGAGGATAGCCGCGATGAGACGGGATAGATAAGAGGCACCAGAGGAGATGGCCTCAGGATGGATGGATGGATGGACGGATGGATGCATGGATGGATGCTAGGAGCATCCCTTTGGAACAGGGCGGTGGGTTACGCCACCAAGCTGTTGTTATTATATTGCCTTATGCCCTACCTATCGTTAAAAAAAGAAAGAAGAAAATACCGAAAGAAATACACGAAGAATTCCCCCCCCCCAAAAAAAAACTTTCTTAATCCCTATTGGGAACTTTGTTTTTATATGCCTCCATTGTTTATCGTTTCCCTACTTTTCTTCCACCAAACCTCCAATCACCTCTTACTAATCTCTATTGTGGACATGTTTACTTTGCCCCTGCTCTCACTGAACCCAAGGGCTTCAAGGAAGCAAGAGGTGCATAAATTGGCCGCTGGGCATATATCGTCACATTCTAATAAAACATGCTCCACCGTTTCCCTAGCTTGACCGCAGCAAGCACATGCTTCTTCTTCCCTGTTGTATATCGCTGTATATGTGTTTGTTCTAAGGCATCCAGATCTGACTTCGAAAAGTAAAGAGCTTCCCGTTGAGTTATCGTAAATTGTTTCTTCCCTCATTTCGTTTTTTCCTCTTAAGTAGTTACTCATAGCAGGTTTCTTTTCCACTGCCGCCATCCATGAGATTATCTCAGCCTCTCTCACTTTCCGCTTGACGTTCTTTGCTGTCATGTTGCTCACCACACCAGTCGAAATCTTGCTGGTAAGCTTTCTAGTTCTTTTCCTTCCCTGTAAATCAACGTTTTTCCTGTACAAATATCTGAACACTCTCCGAGCCCATTTACTTACTTCCATATTTTTCAGTCCTTCTTCACAATTAATTTTACTATGAGCTTCCCTCACTTCAAAACTTGCCCAGCCCATATCATCCTGCACAGCTTCATTAGTAGTCTTCCTGTGAGCGCCCAATGCGAGGCGTCCCACTGACCTTTGGTTGCCATCGACTCCTCATTGTACCCCTGACTTTAAGCAAACAAACGCATTTCCAAATGTAAGCCCTGGCACCATTACACCTGGAACCATTTACACCTTTCCGGAGCACCTCGTACCTATTGTATCACCATAGCGCTCTTTGTATCATTATGGTCGCATTTCTCTTGTCCTTTGCTGTTATTGGTTTCTTACTGTGTTTCCACATATCTATTGCCTTCGTTTATCCATAAGCCAAAGTATTTACATTCTTCTACCCGAGGTATTGCCTGGCCCTGTATTGACACTGTCTGTTCACTGTTTTCATTGAATACCATAAAACCTAAATTTTTAACGCTACATTTCGGACCTAAATTCTCGCCTTCCTGTCCACAGATATTAGCCAGACGTTGCAAATCACTTTCCTTGTTAGCTAGCAGCACAATGGCGTCTGCATAAAGCAAACCTGGAAGCTGCTGCTCTACTATTGTACCCGCCTGTTTGTATGAAACATTAAACCCGATACTAGTTCCCTCTAGCGGCCTTTCCATCCTTACCATGTACATCATGAACAGCAGCGGGCATAGAGGGCACCCCTGTCTCAGCCCCTTGTTGATACCCATGTGCTCCTCGTTCCTCATCCCTTCCCATTAGGAATTTTCTTTTCGGTTTTCTTCCAGCTGAAATTTGTCAGCACCAGCTTTCTTTCAATCTGGTTCTATTCCATGCTCTTTTTTTCCTCAAGTACAACCTCGTCATTGCCTCGTCATTGCCTTGGAAAGATTCGGCTGTTATTGTACGGATGTAATTTAATGCCTCGTCCCCTTCCAGTTTCGTCTAGGATATGTTGTATTCTTCCAGACTTCCAGCCTAATAGGTTTATGTGGTTCTAAAATATTCTAGTAGCAGCCTTCTTTTTCGCACGTATTTCAGACAACCAAAGTTCACTTTCACGTTTTGTCTTTGCTTGAACCAGTATTTGAACCATACATTTTCCCTCACGGTTTATTTTCCATTTTCTGGTTACTTCATCCTGCGGCAACGGTCCTTTTTTTGCCTGCCTGTGCTCTCGTTATGCTTTCTGTCGTGCGGCTATCGCTTCTCGTATCTCCCTGTTCCATCAGCTTTTCGGTTTCTTTTTTCATTTCCAGCGAGCGTGTTGCTTCTCTTTCCGTATTTCTGTCGTAATTACACTTATAAGTCCTCTTTCAACCATACAACGCTGCTTGCCTCAAAGGTGCATTGCATTCTTCGCCAACAGGAAGAGAGCGTTCACTTTCACTATGTACTCACATTGATTAAACACAAACACGTCTTTCAGTAGTCCTGATGCACTTAGGAAAATCTTTGCCAAGTAATGATTCCAACAGGGCATGTTGTATCTGCTGCATTTTTTAGACAGGTTTCCAGCTGAAAAATTCTGGCGTGCCACCTTGCAAGTCTCTTTGATCGGGCGATTAACGTGTCTGCAAGTGCGTGGGCTTAGCCTAAAGACTGTATTAGTGGACCAAATGTCTGTCTATCACCTGAATGACGCTGACAGAGATACCAGAAAAGGGTGTCAGCTATGGTCCCGCTTACTTCATAACTGCATACAAGCTCAGCAGTTGGGACGCTATCCAAGACGGCAAAGGCGATTCCCTCCTGGTATAAGTAGTGTAATGAAGCAGAGGCGCCCCTGGGTATGTGCCGACTGAAGAAGAAGACGAAGGACCGTGCCGTGATCGCGAGAGAACCCTGTGCTCTCTCGCGATCACGGCACGGTCCTTCGTCTTCTTCTTCAGTCGGCACATACCCAGGGGCGCCTCTGCTTCATTACACTACTTATACCAGGAGGGAATCGCCTTTGCCGTCTTGGATAGCGTCCCAACTGCTGAGCTTGTATGCAGTTATTGTATGCTTCGAAGATTCGATTCCGAAGAGGGCGATTGGGCAGCCCAGAAGAGAGCGATTCTGTGGTTCCGGCCACCGTTCTACGTCTTGTCTCGTATCCGAAAGGGGATTGGCCACATTTTAACTGCTCGTAGGGCTCTGTTTCTTCTATAGGTTTTTTTTTTCTTTTCCAGGGACCGTGAATGCCGGTCTCCGGTCCCGGCCAGGGCTCGCCCTGGTCGGCTAGCCGTCCCACTGAGTCGGTGCCCCTGGAGTGTTTTCTTCGGAACGGAGTCAGTACCTTGCCCGTGGCGCTCGTTCCCACGGATGGTGGTTCCATTCGGCTAACCGAATCAGAAAGGTTCCAGGAGGAGCTGCGCGGTATTACCGAGCACTTCGTTGACATCTCGGAGGTGAGGCGTTTTGGCAAGACAGGCATTCTATGTAAGTCTTCTAATGTTCAGTGCCTTAATGATTTGCTTAACTGCACGAGATTCACTAGCATCGCGGTTCGTGCTTTCGTCCCTCCTCATCTCGCATGCGTGAAAGGCATTGTTCGCGGGGTTCCTACCGATATTACTCCTGAGGCCCTTTTGAAGATGCTCTCTCCGGCTGGTGTTGTTTCTGTTTATAGATGCAATAGGTCGGTGGGTGATAACCGAGTCCCAACTGAGAGCGTCATCGTCTCGTTCGCCGGTTTAACGCGCCCGTCTGAAGTGAAGGCTTGGCCGTATTTGTTCCGCGTGGAGACATTGTCACCTAGGCCATTGCAGTGCCGAAACTGCTGGAGATTTGGCCACAGTGCTAATGCATGTAGATCTTCAGTGAGATGCTGTAATTGCGGCGGCTCTCACTCTACATCAGCCTGCGACGAAGATGCACCTAGGTGTTGCTTGTGCGATGGATCTCATAGTGCTACAGATAGTAACTGCCCTGCGCGAGGCCATGAGATTCAGGTGCTTGAGATCGCGGAGAAACGTCATTGTTCCCGTGCGGAAGCAATATCAGCAATAAAGGAGCGCGATGTTGGTTACGCGGCAGCTGCTTCCCGTCAGTCAACATCCCTAGAAGCCACAGTTTCGGCCGCTGTAGCCGCAGCCATTGACAAGGCAATGCCAATAGTTATGGAGCGGCTGTTTAATACTTTTGCCGAAGGTATAACTGAGATGCTAACTGCCAAATTTAATAGCCTCCTCCAATCGCACTCTGCTGCTGCTGACCCCACCCCATGTAGTACTCCCGCGCGCCATTCAAATGAATCGAACTTTGAAAATCAGGCAGAGGTTGAGTCCGATACCTCAGTTTGTTCTCCGCTCTCAGCAACTGCGGGACCTAGCCACTCATTTGGACACATGAGGCTTGGGACCATCAGCAATAGACGCAAGGGTTCCCCACTTTCTCCCACGGATACTCCTAAAGCTAAGCCTAAAAAAGGAAAGAACAATGATCACCACGAGCAGGATGCGTTGCGTTCTGCCGTGGAGTCATCCATTCTAGGATCGTCATAGCATCAGTAAAGGTTCTCCAATGGAATTGCCGCTCTATATCCTCAGGTTACGTTGACCTTCTTTATTTAGTACACAAAATAATACCAGATGTTATTTTACTTCAGGAATCATGGCTTTCGTCACATCAAAGATTTACTATTAATAATTTTCGAACATTTCGTTTAGATCGTCCAGGTAGGGGCGGTGGGCTGCTAATACTTGTTTCATCAAAAATGTATCATAAGGTAACTGTAACTTTTGAACATGTGTGTTCCGACTGCGAAATTTTAGGATTAGATTTTTTGCTGCCAGGTTGCTCTGTGTTTACAGTGGTTAATACGTACTTCCCGAACGGAGTCAAGAACACTGATCACCTGGACTCACTGTTCCGAAACTGTTCAAATGCAACGCTCCTGGCAGGAGATTTTAATTCGCATCATACTTCTTGGGGAATTAAAACGGATGGTTGTGGAAAGAGGTTGTGGAATTGGGTGCATGACAACAATTTTCAATGTCACAATTCAGGACAAATTACCTTTCTACGTGGGCGATTCTCTTCTGCATTAGATCTGACTTTCTCCTCTGCTAACATGTCTATTTCATCTTGGGACACCTTTGACAATGGAACAAGTAGCGATCACTTACCCATCACTTTTGAAATTATGCTTTCACGTCAGGCTCCTATTATACGACAAAGACGACTTATTAATTATACAACTTATAAATCAACTATAAATGCAGGCTTTTCAGCGTTGAGTACTTATGATGAACAACGGAGGGCTGACTCTGTCGTATCGCTTTTAAACTCTTCTATTCAGCCTGCTGAGTTTACGGTTATGTCTTGCAGCTCGCCGTCGAAGTCATCATGGTGGAACGATGCTTGCACACGGGATTATAGGCGAAGAAAAGCTGCGTGGAAAAGTCTCCAACATAATCATTCACCGAAAAATTGGATGGACTATAAATTCTATGCAGCTCTATTTAAACGAACCGTGGCGAAAGCTAAAGATGAACAAAAAAATGCAATACATACGTCTTTGTCAAAACGAGAAAGAAGATCGGCACTCTTTAGGTTCTTACGCAACAAAAAAGATGTTCAACAGTCCGTATGGTCATTTTCTGCTGTTCTATCCCCCAAAGAAGCGGCGGATTCACTAAATAATGTCGCGAAAGGGCTTGAAGCACGCTTTTCTTCGCTGTGTCCCAGACCGAGGAGGTTCAAAATTTCTACATCTGAATTTGTAGAAGTTACCATGACAGAATTATCCGATGTCATCTTTTCTGCACATCAATCGGCTCCTGGACCGGACCGTATCACCATTACTATGATTAAATTATTGTTTGACTCTTTCCCAGATGAGCTCTTAAATATAGTTAACTGTTCACTACAATATACATGGATTCCGACCTCTTGGAAAATTGCAAAAATTGTGCTTTTGCTTAAAAAAGAAAACCTCGGATATATCTTGGACAACATTCGGCCAATTGCACTTACATCGAATCTAGTCAAAATTGTAGAAAAAGTAATTCATGTCCGGCTAATTGAATTTACTTCTTCTCGTGGTATTCTGTGCTCGAGACAAATAGGATTTAGGCCTCATTGTTCCATTTGGTCAGCTCACGTTGATTTAGAAAGCCGCATTCGACTCGCAGGACAATCAGGAGATATATCGGCATTGGTAACTTTAGATATTGCAAAAGCATATGACAGTGTCGAACATGCAATTTTAATTTCTCGATTAGTTAGCTGTTCTGTTCCAGACTATTTAGTAGCCTGGATACAAGAGTTCCTTTTCGATAGAGAATTTTTTTGTTTCAAGGATGGGGTGACATCGGATACGTATAAACAGACGAGAGGCGTACCACAGGGATCAGTTCTTTCGCCACTTTTGTTCAATATTTTGTTATCTTCTGTGCCAATCCATCAGGATGTACAACTCTATCTCTATGCTGATGACATTGCATTTTTCTCATCAGCAAGGGATATTAATACGTTATACCAAATTTTGCAATCTTATTTGTCTGAACTCGAGTCCTGGCTGGACGGCCTGTCTTTTTCGCTTAACGTAAAGAAATGCGCTCTACTGGTGTTTCCATTGTCAAATCATGTCTCTATTTCTCTTCATTATCGTAATCAGCCGATTCCGCAAGTTCCAACTTTGAAGTACTTAGGGATAACTTATGATGGTAAGCTAAACTGGCAGCAGCAAATAGAAGCAAATGCTAATAAAGGAGAACGTGCAATGGCATTGTTGCGCCGGTTCAGCAATAAAAACACAGGGATGCGTAGATCTACGTTGCTGATGATTTACAAGCTTTACGTCCACCCCATCCTAGAATTTGGTTGTGTTCTTTTTTCAGGATGTGCAGCATACAAGCTAAGACCTTTAATTCTACTGGAAAGGCAAGCGCTGCGTCTCTGCCTCGGGCTGCCAAGTTTTGTGGCTAATAATGTTCTTTATCTGGAGTCTGGAATTATTCCGCTTGATTCCAGATTTAAGCAACTTACTGTCCTGACTTTCCTGAAGCTTTATGATACACCCCTTTCCAATTTGCAACCCGTTTTCATCAATTCACCAGAATCATTTTTCAGAACAGGATGGCGGCGTTACCGACAGCCACAAGTTATTTTTGTTCAATCGCTGTTATCTAAACTTCAAGTTAACCTACCGCGCCTGATTTCTCCAAAATCTAATTCATTCAAGATAAAACTATCTTTTGATGATATTTTTCCAAAACACGCAAAACTTCTTCCTGCGCGCATACTTGAAGGTCTCCTTCAAGACCATCTTAGTCAATTTCCGTCTCATTTGGTTATTTCTACGGACGCATCACAAAATTCAGAGAAGGCTGGTGTTGGCATCTTTTCGAATCAACTCAACTGGTCTTTTGCTCTCCGTCTCGCTGATTACACTCCAATATTTCTTGCAGAATTTCTGGCAGTTATTCTTGCCATCCGAAAATTGGGTCCACAGAATTCTAAGGTAATAGTTGTTACAGATGCGCTTTCGGTCTGTACACATTTAACTTCCAATAATCAGTCACACCTACTGAGTATATTTTCGACTCTTGCCCCAGAAAATTTATCCGAAGTCCGCTTTGTCTGGGTCCCCGGACATAGTGGAATCTATTTAAATGAATCAGCTGACTCGCTCGCTTCGACATCACTAAATGGTCCGGTCATAAATATTCTTCCTGATTTCTCTTTTATAACAGGAGCTAGATTTAAACGCCTTTTATTGCTGAGTTGCCATGACTCATCCATACTTTCTTCAGACGATTTTCAACATTTAAAATTTCGGTGGAACACGAGCAAGTGCCTTTCACGCCAATGTGAGGTGACGCTGGCCACTTTCCGCTGCAGAGTTCCCCGCCTAAATTTTTATCTTCATAGATCCGGTTTATCAATCACTGACCTCTGCTCGTTTTGTAATCAACCGGAGACTATTGACCATTTCTTTCTTTCTTGCCACCGCTTCTCCTCCCTCCGTAGAATGTTTCTGTTATTTACATGCAGTAATCTGGGTTTGGCACTTACAACGCCAAACATTTTGTCTTTTGGGGCCTGTCAATTAGGCACAAGTCAGGGCTCTATGATCACTGCTATTCACAAATTTATTGAAGCATCCGGAAGGTTACGCTGCTAGGGCACCGACCGTGGGACATGTTATTTTATTTTATTTTTGTAGTTAGATTTCTCTTAATTTTTATTTAGTTAATTTATGTATAGGACATCTTAAAATCTGTGTTAAGGAGTTACCAAAATCTTAATTTTGATTATTCACCTTTACCATTTTGTTCGTTGTTAGGTGCATGTTTTATTTTATCCAGTGTGGCCAATCCCCCTCGTGGGTACGAGCCATGTTTTGAGGCAACAACAACAACAACAACCCTGTGCTACAAACAGCCCTTGCATTGCCTACCTGTACCTAGCGTTCCTAGAACGTTATCGACGACAATAAACCTCGTCGCATTTGGTGGAGGTTGCTGAGATCCTTCGCCTCGTCCAGGAGCTCCGCACTCGAACCCTGCCAACACCAACGCGATCGCCATTCACTATGCCTGATCCAGCTACTTCGTCGCCTGCACCACCGGCTGCCACTGTCGTCTGCGCCGGCGTCCCTCTTCATCGCGATCCACCCATTTTCAGTGGGACCGCCGAACACGACGTGGAAGCCTGGCTCTCATCGTACGAACGTGTAAGTGCCCATAACAAATGGGACGACCAGGCTAAGCTGTCCTATGTGTCCTTCTACCTCGCCGACGTAGCCAAACTGTGGTTCTTCAACCACGAATCAGACTTTTCAAGCTGGTCAGCATTTAAGACACTTTTTGCCGAAGTCTTTGATCGCCCCGCTGTGCGTAAGCTACGCGCTGAACAGCGTCTGCGCCAGCGCGCACAGCAGCCTGGAGAGACATTCACCAGCTACATCGGGGCTGTTCTCGATTTGTGCAAGCGGGTAAATCCCACCATGTCAGAGGATGACAAGATCAAGCATATCCTTAAGGGCATAGAGGACGGCGCATTCCAGATGCTGCTGGCAAAAAGCCCAACGAGCGTATCCGTCCTTACTAACCTATGTCAGAGCTTTGAAGAGCTGCGTCACCAACGTTCCATCGCTCGCCAGAACATTCAGCAGGCCGATTCCGTCTCGAGCATTGCGATTTCTGCGGACCTTCTGCCCAACTCAACCCTATCGCAACATATAAAAGCTTTTATTCGTGAAGAGGTGGCCAGGCAGCTATCGCTGCTGCCTCATAGCGACGCACCTTCGGCAGCTTTGAGTCCAACACTACAGCAAGCAATCCGGAATCAGATATCGGAAGCGCTTCCTGCAGCTCCTACAACCTCCCCACCCAATCCTATAACTGTGCCGCTGCCCTATACCGACTTGCCCAATCACCCTACGTCGCTACCGCTCAGTTACGCAGCCGTGGTTGCACGGCGTCCTCCGCCGCCAGCTTCCTTGTCATCGCCCATGCATCCGGCTTCATTTCCTGTTGCCCGACAGTCACCGCAGTTTTTTCGTCCAACCGCGACGTGGCGCACTCAAGACAACCGGCCTATCTGCTTCGACTGCGGCATTGCTGGCCATGGGGCGCGCTTCTGTCGCCGCGGCGCCCCAACAACGCCTACCACCTTTGAAACGCCCACCTACGCACCACAATACGCCGCCGCGCCTCCGTTTTCACCGAGACGTCTTGAAACCGATCGCCGATCAGAAACTCGTCGTTCCCCTTCCCCTCGTCAGCGTTCGATTTCGCCCCTGCGTCGTCGAGCTCCCACTGAAGCGGGAAACTGACTGGTGCAGTTCCTGAGGCAAGAACTGCTAATACGTCGACGTTCCCAAGACCTCCATCTTCGCCGCAAAATGTTATTACCGTTTTTGTAGAGGGAGTACCCGCAGTTGCGCTAGTCGATACCGGAGCCGCCGTTTCGGTCATTCACGAGAACCTTCGTCGCACACTCCGAAAAGTGACTACAGCTCTCTCTGGCCTGGTGCTCGCCACTGCCAGCGCGCAGCGAATTCACCCTTCAGCTGTATGCACGGCCCGTGTTGTCATCAACGAAGTTCTGTACATAATCGAGTGTTTCGTGCTACCATCGTGCTCTCATGACCTCATCCTTGGTTGGGATTTTCTGTCACGTCATCATGCTGTCATTGACTGTTCGCGTGCAGAAGTTTCGCTTTTACCACTATGTGAATCACTGCCGACTGGCTCTCCTCGCGTTGCCGATAAACTCATTGTGGATGCCGACACAACCATACCCCCTGAGTCGTCGATGGCTGTTGTCCTGTCGTCTGCTGCCGACTCTGACGCCACTGTAGTGTTCACGCCGTCCGATGTGTTTGCTCAGCGCAAGGGCATCGTTCTTCCGTTTGCCGTGCTGACTATAACATCTGGGTCAACTGTTATGCTGGTCACCAACTACTACCAGTACCCGATCAGCCTACTGCGTGGAGAAACCCTAGGATACTTGCAGGCGGTCGACTACGTTGACGATCTCGATGTTCCTACCGACTCCCACCGTTGTTACGTTGACGCCATCGCTTCTGTCTCAGACTCATCGTCTTCAGTGTGTTTTGACAACGCCATCGACCCTGCTCTTTCCCCATCTCATCGCCGCCAACTCCTCGCTCTCCTTCACAAGTTTCTTTCTTCTTTCGAATGCCATCAGACGTCATTGGGCCGTGCCACCGGTGTTTCTCACACCATCGACACCGGTTCCCACTCCCCCTTGCGACAGCGCCCGTATCGTGTATCGGCCAAAGAGCGACGAGTCATCACAGAGCAAGTGGACGACATGCTCAAACGTGAAGTCATCCGTCCTTCTCAAAGTCCTTGGTCGTCACCTGTCGTGTTGGTAAGAAAAAAGATGGCTCCATTCGTTTTTGTGTCGACTACAGACGCCTAAACAAGATAACAAGAAAAGACGTTTATCCACTGCCTCGGATCGATGACGCTCTCGACTGCTTGCAAGGCGCAGAATATTTCACTTCCTTGGATCTGCGCTCCGGGTACTGGCAAGTTCCAATGGCCGAACCTGACCGTCCGAAAACCGCATTCGTTACACCTGATGGCCTCTACGAGTTTAACGTCATGCCCTTCGGTTTGTGCAACGCGCCTGCAACTTTTGAGCGTATGATCGATACCATCCTTCGCGGCCACAAATGGAAGACATGTCTATGCTACCTCGACGACATCGTCGTCTTCTCAACCGATTTTCCGACACACCTCGCTCGCCTGCATGACATTCTGACCTGTCTCGCCTCTGCCGGCCTACAGCTCAACCTCAAAAAGTGCCGTTTTGCTGCAAGCAAGTTAACCATCTTGGGTCACGTAGTCTCAAAGGACGGCGTCCTCCCGGACCCAGACAAGCTCCGCGCCGTTGCAGACTTCCCTACGCCCACGTCTATCAAAACCCTCAGAAGTTTTATTGGCTTGTGTTCGTATTTTCGTCGCTTCGTACGCAACTTCGCATCCATCATGGCGCCCTTGACAAGTTTACTTTCCGACAGTAACGGCATAGCAGCGTGGTCACCTGAATGTGATGCGGCATTTCAGAAGTTGCGCCACTTGTTGACCTCACCACCGATTCTTCGCCATTACGACCCTGCTGCTCCTACGGAAGTTCACACTGACGCCAGCGGAGTTGGCCTTGGTGCGGTCTTAGCGCAACGGAAAGCTGGCTATGACGAATACGTCGTCGCTTATGCTAGCCGTACTCTAAAGAAAGCAGAATTGAATTACTCAGTGACAGAAAAGGAGTGCCTGGCGATCATCTGGGCACTAAGCAAGTTTCGTCCATACCTTTACGGCCGTTCTTTCGCCGTAGTTACAGACCACCATGCCCTTTGTTGGCTTTCTTCCTTGAAAGACCCGTCGGGACGCTTAGGACGTTGGGCGCTTCGCTTGCAAGAGTACGACATCCGCGTCAGGTACCGCTCCGGTCGCAAGCACTCCGACGCTGATGCTCTCTCCCGCTCCCCACTGACACCTGACTTGGCGTCTTTGTCAGACTCCGCGTCCACCCTGTCACCATTGGCCATCACCGACATGCTCACAGAGCAGCGCAAGGACCCAACACTTGCAATGTTACTTGCCTACCTTGCCGCTCCGTCTGATGTCCCTTCGACACGAGCACTGCGTCGCCAAGCAACCCACTTTTCCGTGCGAGACAACATTCTATATCGCCGCAACTATATGCCGGACGGTCGGAAATGGCTCCTTGCTATACCTCGTCATATGCGCTCTGACATCTGCGCATCTTTTCACGCTGATCCCCTAAGCGCTCATGCCGGCGTCCTCAAAACTTACACAAGGTTGCGTCAGCGCTATTATTGGCGAGGCATGTACAACTTTGTGCAAAAGTACATTCAGGCTTGTACTACTTGCCAACAGGGCAAGACACCTACACACCGTTTCACAGGACCATTGCAGCCGCTACCATGCCCGGCTCGTCCGTTCGACCGCGTCGGCATCGACCTCTACGGCCCGCTTCCATGCAGCGGGTGTGGAAATCGGTGGATTATTGTCGGCGTAGATCATCTTACTCGCTACGCTGAGACTGCAGCTCTGCCGGCAGCGACCGCCCGTGAAGTTGGGTTTTTCATCCTTCGCAATTTTGTTCTTCGCCACGGTGCTCCCCGAGAACTACTGAGTGATAGGGGCCGTGTCTTCTTGTCGGAGGGTGTCGAAGCCCTCCTCACGGAGTGCAGGATCATTCACCGAAAATCGACCCCATACCATCCCCAAACCAACGGCCTGACCGAACGGTTCAATCGCACACTTGGCGACATGTTACGGATGTATATTTCATCCGACCACTCCAACTGGGACACCGTACTCCCCTTTGTCACGTTCGCATACAACACCGCGACGCAAGCGACTACCGGCTTTTCCCCGTTTTTCCTTGTGTATGGCCGAGAACCTTCCTGCCCTTTGGACACCATACTGCCGTACCAACCTGATGCCGCAGAGTACACTCCACTTTCCGAAGTCGCCAAGTATGCTGAAGATTGCCGTCAGCTGGCACGTTCCCTCACTAGCGAGACTCAAGAACGTCAAAAGACACGACATGACCATACTCGTCAACCACCACCCAGCTTTGCTCCCGGTTCACTTGTTTGGCTTTGGATACCAGCCCACATTCCTGGCCTCTCTTCCAAACTCCTGGCGCGTTATCACGGTCCGTACCGTATCATCAATGCCACTTCACCGGTCAACTACATCGTTGAGCCGCTCACAGTGTCAACAGACCTGCGTCGTCGTGGGCGAGAGACAGTACATGTCAACTGCCTGAAACCGTATTACGACCCACTCATTTTCTCAGCGCCCTGAGTCGCCAGGGTGGCTATGCTTCGCTCCCGGGGCATTGTAATGAAGCAGAGGCGCCCCTGGGTATGTGCCGACTGAAGAAGAAGACGAAGGACCGTGCCGTGATCGCGAGAGAACCCTGCGCTACAAACAGCCCTTGCATTGCCTACCTGTACCTAGCGTTCCTAGAACGTTATCGACGACAATAAACCTCGTCGCAGTAGTCCTTCTTTTCATCCGGGTATGTTTTGACAGTGATCGTGTAGCCCTTGCCGAACTTCTGCTAGAGTCGTGCCAACGAACCCAGGCACTGCAGCCGTCCATCGCCCATGATAGCGATTCGGTTGCACAGGAATTCGACGTCCGGCAGACTGCGTAACACACCAGTAAAAATGGCTTTAGTCACAGCCGCAGTGCAAAGTAGGCCGTCAAGACCGTCCTTAAGCTATCAGCCTATTTACAGCTTTCGCATACATGTGTCCGCTCCTCCAAACACAGTTTTATGAATATTCACGGAAAGGAATACTCGCAAACGAACTAGATGCTACCTCTTTTATGTTTGCAGACATTACGAATTTTATTTTATTTTCAAATACTGTTGGCCGTCTTGGCCGTAACAGGGTGGGTAGAGCAAGTTTGCACATAACGGAAAAAATGTAAACACCTTACAAACGTAAATAGGACATGAAGCAATGAATGTTAAAAATACAATGCAATAACCACCAAAACAAATAACCAAATACGAATACAATACTTTGGCTAAGAAATACATGTTTGTAGCATTTCATAAGATGCCAACAAACAATGACACCAAGGACAACATAGGGGAATTTACTTGTGCTTACTAATTGAAATAAAGAAATGATAAATTAATGGAAATGAAAACGGATGAAAAAACAACTGTCCGCAGGTGGGGAACGAACCCACGTCTTCACACTACGCGTGCGATGCTCTCACCATTAAGCTACCGCGGAGTCGTTTTCCCATCCACTTTCTGGGGTATTTATGTTTTACAACTAGAACTAACCCTGGGAGTGTTAGTCAGCGCCACCACTCACAAACCTAGGGGCGGATGTGGGACATCCTTTCTGCCACAGGCGTCACGAGCACGTGAAGTAATTTCCCCTATGTTGTCCTTGGTGTCATTGTTTGTTAGCTTCTGATGTTATGATTAATAAAAAAAACGGGCTGCTCGGTTCCCTTCCTTCTCCTTCATTACTTGGTCTTGGATCAAAGTGTTGACAAAACGAAATCGGAAATCCGTAAGGTCGAAAATCTATAGAAGGGAAATTCAGGATCTAGTGGAAGGTAACACGAATCCGGCAAAGGGACAGAGTTAAGATTCGTCAAAGTGAAAACATTTATGTTAAAAAGTAAGCATTTAAGTCGGCGCGACAGTTTATTTGGTATGTTACTGCAACAAAAAAACTTTACGTCTCGCCGCTTTCCTTCAAGATAAAATAAATCGAATTAAGCTCTAGGGTATAACTGATATTCAATTTATCGGGTGTGCCCTAGTGTGGGACTCCGAATTATTTTTGACCACCTGGGGTTCTTTGATGTGCACCCAATGCATGGTACACTAGCTAGACCATATTTAAGGTTGGTAATTGGCTTGTGATCAGGTATCAAACTTTTTTTTCCTAATGATTTGAAAACATTTCAAGAACTGAGCTCCTACCATTGCATTTCAAAGTATTTATCAACAAAGTTCCACAGTGCTCTACTATGTTGTCCTGTTAAACATTGCTTTGTCTCATACAACGCCGATCAAGCTTTGACACTAAATCCTTTTTTTTTTAATATTCTCTTCGCTGCGGGCAGTTAACGGAGCTATTCGGCGCTATCTACCACTTATTATAGTTAAAAATATTTAGTCTGCAGCGGACGCTGTCCTGTTGTATGTGCCCGTGGCTACACCTGTCTATTCATGCGATTACTCCTCATAGCTTCATTCGAAGAACCGTCGCATTTGTGCTATATTGATCGAAGTAGAACCAATAAATAAGAATTATGTATTGACTCTAATATTTAAAGGGTACAGTTTAACTAACATTCCGGGTGAACCAACATGGTAAGCTGTATCAGGGCCGCGGCCCGCAGTGGGTCACGTGAAACCTCCTTAACGTGCTGCAGGTGATGCATGGGCACAAGAGTAGAGAAATGGCGTCACCAAACACACAGTTCAGGTTTGCTCACGCAGTAGAAAGGCTACACACGAAACTTATATATATATATATATATATATATATATATATATATATATATATATATTACAGCTAGTCGGGGTCTTACGGTCTAATTTCTGCATCGTGATCGCTCCCTATTTGTACTGGGCCTGTTGATGTGGCAGAGGATGTTTGGGCATTGGATGGATGGATGGATGGATGGATGGATGCATGCTATGAGCGTCCCCTTTGAAACGGGTTGGTGGGTTGAACCACCAATATCTTGTTATTATTTTGCCTAATGTACTGCCTATATTTTTGAGAAAACGCGCAGATACAAATAATTCCCAGCATCAAACTTTTTTAACCATTACTAGGAACTCTGTTTTTGTACGCCTCCGTTGTTTGTGGTCTTCCTACTTTTCTGCAACCAAACCTCCAATCGCCTCTTACTAATTGCTATAGCAGACATGTTTACTTTCCCCCTGCTATCCCTGAATCAAAGAGCCTCAAGGAGGCCAGAGGAGTCTAAATTGGCAGCTGGGTAGATATCTTCCCATTCCAATAAAACATGTTCCATCGTTTCCCTAGTTTTTCTGCAGCAAGCACATGCGTCTTCGTCCTTGAGGTACCTCGCTTTATAAGAACGCGTTCTAAGACACTAGGATGAAGATATGACGCCCCTATTACGTGGCGTCCGATACTGCCCTGTGCCGCTCGAGCCCGCCGCAGTCGTACATGGTTGTGGCTCCGGCGCTTGCGCTCCCTACAGAAACGGACGCGTTCGGCCGGGGTCAAAGGGGTTCGATATATCTCTCTGGCTTGCTACCAGAGACTCTCCACACCATTTGTGAACCATACGTGTGGAACGCAGGGGCCCTATTGCAGAGCAAGCGTGAAATTCCTGCAACAAATGGCGCACTTGTACTTCTTATAACTCTTGATGATCACCAGTATGAGTTTGATAAATTGTACATATTATGCGATAAGAAGCTCTCTCAAACGCAACCACTCCTGCTCGGATGGGCAAACGTACTGTCGAGCAATATGCCTCCCTGAATGCCACGCGCGAGGCTAGATTTACCTCCGATTGCGTCATGCGTGGCACGCCATCGGCGCCATCTGCTCACGTGACAAATGCATGATCAATCTACGAATCGATACCAAAGTAAAGCGCATGACACATATTCACGCATTATGAAGCTTAGATGGTTAACTTAGGATAAAGCTAGTGGCGGTCTTACGGTGTAATTTTACAATGGTACACGCTCCCTATTCGTAGCGAGTCAGCCGCGGGCACAAGTAGTGGGCGCGAAATGGTATCGCTTTGTTTTGCGGCCAGGGTCTCACCGTGCCATTTGTGAACCATGCGTGTCGAAAGCGGGGTCACCGTAGCCAAACAAACATGAAACTTTCCATAGAATTGCACACTCCAAGGCCTCATGTTTTGGTTTGATGTATTATATCTGCTATGACTGAGTGAGCTCTCTCAAACGCCAAAACTACCGCTCGGATCGAGAAACCTGCTGCCGAGTTATGCCTCTCTCAACGCCGAGCGAGAGGCCAAAATTAGTTCAGATTGCTTCAGGCGTAGTGCAAAAACGTCCCCATTTGTGCACGCGGCGCATGCATGAACGAGTAATGGCTTCTTTCCTCTACACAACGACACCAAGGTAAGGTGCGTGCATACTACGGTTGCAAAGATATCGGCAATAATACTGAACGTGTTTTCGTTACATGCACTGTTAGCAAGCGACCCCTTCTGACCGATTTTAAACACGTACGTTCCACGTCAAAGCGAAAAACTGCTCTGTAACAGCAACTTTGTTCTCTGAATTATTACAGCGCGTAGCTCAACGCATCGGCCAGTCGGCTTACCCGCGAGATGCGGAAGCGCGGGACAGTCCAAGTGAAGAAAAAGTGGCCGCGACGCGGTAGCCATGACTTTGGTTATAAAAGATACGAAAGAACACACCTTCATTTGCGTCGTCGGCGCCTACTCCGTTTTCATAATTACTCGCCAGCCAGCTTACACCAGAACGTTGGTTGACAAGCATGGCAATCTTAGAACACATTTAAAAGGTTGTCTGTAATGTGCGCGCACGAAGAAATAGTTGAATTGGCCCGTTCACACAAGTTGACCGACTTTAATACGCATATTCCGCTCACATCTTTGATCATGGGATTAGCTCGGTAAACTTAGTCATGAGTAGACTCACTCAGACTCATACCAACCCATGAGTCTGAATCTGAGTGAGCTCGGCTGAGTAGAATCTTGGTGAGTTTCAGTGCAATTTAACCCGGCTGGACTGCATTTTGGGGAGTTTGAGCACGAGTGAGGCCCGCTGTTATGATCGGCAAGGAATCCGACATCTCAACTGTGTGGGATACATCGCCGCGCGCTTTCCCATGACGGGAGGCGGTTATCATCTTCCTAGAAACTCGGCTGCCTCAAGTATGGGAAACCTCGCCGTGCGCTATCGTCTTCCTGGAAACTCGGGTCCCTCAAGTGTCTGAAACCTCGACGCGCGCTATCGTCTTCCTGGAAACTCGGCTCCTTCATATGTGGAAAACATCGCCGTGCGCTTTTCCCATGTCGAGATAATGGCCTTCATCCCCGAGAAAGCATCACCCCATTTACGCTCTGAGCAGGCGCGAAGGCGAGCACACAAGGGAGAAGGCACGAAGGGGAAGAGGTTGTCGACTTGACAACCTGACAAGGGGACTGATTCTACAAGTTCCCTTCCACAAGGGGGACATCGGCTACACTACAAGACCGCGAGTGGTTATTTAAGACCGTCCTGGCCCCCGTGTTAGGCAAAACAGCTCGAGACTCGGATAGAGTCAAAACCATGTACAAATGAAGTGAATATAGTCTTTTCTGTTTTTCATCATCACCATGCCCGCCTTCATCGCCGTCTCCTGATTCTTGCGGTGACGACCCACCTCACCAGTCGAGATTGTATCACCGCTGAGTGTAATTCTGGTGAGTGCGAGTCCGAGTCAACCCAGCTGAGCATAATTTTAGTGAGTCTGGGTGGGAGTGAGGCCGTATAGGCAAAATATATATATATACTTTGTGAGTGAGTCTAGGTCAGCTCTTAGTTTTTTTTGCGGTACCTCAAAAGAAAAAAGAAAAACAAAAGAACCATCGCTTAAGTCGCGGCGACGGCGCACCAACGTGATGCGGCGCGCAGTGTACGTACATGGTACGAGTGCATTAAAAAGAAAAAAGATCAAGCACGTAAATTCGCAGCCGTCGTTCGCACTGTCGTACGGCTCCGTGCCGCACCTGGAACGCTTTTCCCCTGTCCTTTCCCGCCCCACCGCCGAACGCGCGCACATCGTATTTACGGGCGTCCTTATCGCCGCAGTAGCCAGGGCTATGCAGTATACTGAAGATGCATGTATCTTAGATACTACCTTAAGACACTCTTCAGGTATCTCGCATCTGTGTTAATAAACATTCAGAACAACGTATATAAATACTTGTATTTGCGATACATCTGCTGAAGTATCGTTTATCTCAAGATACAAGATCTCACACCAACCCCCTGGTCACCCTTTACCCCTAGACACCCAGAGTGCATCTCCTGCAGAAACCCCAACCTCTACCCCACTTACAAAAAACAGAAGTTCCTCCACCATCAGCCAAAACAGCAGAGATGGAGGGAGGCTCAGTTTCAAGCCATACTTGAGGCAAAACTAAAAGCGAAACTAGTACACTTCCAACAACAGATGCACGGAGAATTTCAGCAATTCATAGAAAATCGCCTCCAAACACTCGAGGCTTGGTTCCCAACTGTCGAAGCTCGGATTGACAGCCTCATCGATGAACGCTTCAAAATTTTAGAGAACGAACTAGATACCTTCTGTGCCCAGCTCAGGAAGCAAACGGGCCTAATGGTGGCTGAGGCAACAGACCAAATGCAGGCGGCGCCTCTACCCAAAACCACCCATCTCCACTCCACTTCGCAAACGTCTGGGCCGCAAAATGGCAGGTGATTCTTCTAATTATAAGACTCCTCCCCTTTTAAAACTCTGGCACTCACACTATCGCAGCATACGTCGTAAGCGAGAAACACTAATCCAACTCACAAAATAAGGAACAGCCACCAGACCTAATTCTGCTACAGGACCCTAAAAACTTGCATTATCGCTCCCAAAATATACTGCTTATCACTCACCAAATGATCGTGATCCAGTTGTTTACACCTGTATCAAAAGATTCATAAGGCATATACGTGTAACCTAAATTCTCCCAGATAGTATAAAACATAGACGAACAGGATTCCTTACTCATTGCCTATATATATATATATATATATATATATATATATATACAAACAGGGTGTCCCAGCTATCGCGCAGCACGATTTAAAAAAAGAAAGGAACGGCGTTACGCGAATCAAACCTAGTGTGCATTGTTTCCTGTACAGTTTCTTCATTTCCTCTTTTCTTTCCTCATGTTTTCATTCCCTCTATTCCTTCCTCCTGAAGGAGTAGGCAGGCGTTGTGCCCCTCTCGGTGACAGTTGTCAGCTTGCTCCCTCCCTATTTCCTTCGTGTCCTTGTGTTATATGTGCACAAACCAAATAGTAGTAATAATAATAATAATAATAATAATAATAATAATAATAATAATAATAATAATAGTTGCCAGTAATTTTTTCGTTACTGAGATTTAATTAGGTAATTGCACTTATTTTCTAACTCGAGAAGTACTGTCCTAATCATCAAAGTGTTAATGAGAAAGTTGTAGAGCAACATGAAAAACTACCGATACAGCTTTCTGTTGCTCAATACGTGCTACATAAAAGTGTTTTCCCGAACGTGAAAAAAGCCCGCAATGCACGCAAAGTGCCTCGAGCGGCCAGTCGCGCGACAATTCTGGGTGTATTCGCGGGCTTCTTTCACATTCGGAAAAACGCATTTATGTAGCGCGTATTGAGCAACAGCGAGCTGTATCGGGATTTTTTCATCTTGCTCTACAACATTCTCATTGACACTTTGATAATTAGGAGAGTACTTTTCGAGTTAGATAATTATTTACAATTACCTAATTAAATCTCAGTAACGAAAAAATTACTGGCAGCTACTCCACTGTACTGGAAAAAATGCGCACTAGGTTTGCTTCGCGTAACGCCGTTCCTCTTTTTTATAATCGTGCTGTATGATAGCTAGGACACCCTGTATATAATCCACTGAGTACGCCAGCAACGCGCTGCTCTTACCCAGTAACGCCAATCATCGCAGCGACCAATAAAACACCCATAATAGTTACCGGAGAATTTAATTGCGCACACAACGATTGGGGATACCAGAAAACACATGGCAGAGGGGAGGTTCTGATGGCACAAACTCAACAGTCCCAGCTCACGGTGTACATGATTTTGACTGCCCCACCAGAGAAGGTACAACAGGAATGATGGACACAAGTCCGGATCTCACGATGGGCAGACGCATCCACAAGCTGGAATGAAATAGAACAACACATACTTTACGCAGTGACCATTATATTATCGAAGTTATATCACCTCCCCAAGCGTCTCGAAATGAGAATAAAGCATAAACAACGGGGATAAAATTTAAAAAAACAGCGCGACACAAACCAACAAACACGGCCAGGGGATGCGAGAACCAAGCAGCGTGCACCTACGAATATAGCCCAGAACAACAAGTCTCAGTTATGGACTCAACATTGCCCCATAATATAGAAGCACGTGAAAGTCTCGTGAAACGATATGCTTAGCAAAAATGCAATAAGAAGCTCCAAAGCAGGACATCTGAGCTTCCACAGCAAATTCAGGATAACAGCCAACAACTATGTAGACCGAATTGGCAGCAAATGTGCGAGGGTCTCAGAGGCAAACTTAGTACCGCTGGAGGATGGCATCTTTTAAAACATCTAATTGATCCCATGAAAATTGGATAACATACTAGAAATCTCGCCACTAGACTAACACACAACCATAAATACGACACGCTAGCGCTACTACAGAAACTCAAGAGCCTACACACCTCGCCGGGCACTTCCACTCCCCTGCCGCAGTTTGGTAGCCCACCAAATGATGAGCTGGACAGAGACATAACCATACAAGAAGTCAGAGCAGTACTTCATAGACTCCGCAACGCCACGCCAGGTGAAGATCGCATAGCAACTGCCTCTCTAAGAAACCTAGACGACAATTACCTGCAAGGACCTACCGGTATCTTCAAGAAGCACTGGCAGAGCGGCACACTGCCAGAGGAGTGGCCACATGGAAGGGTTGTCCTAATACCGAAACCTAACAAACCAGTTACCCCAGAAAATATGCGCCCCATCTCACTTACCTCTACCCTAGACAAACTCTTTGAGCAAGTCATCCTAGCTAGACTGCACGGCCACATGGAAGACACCAGTCAATCCTCACACTCAATGATTGGTTTCCGATCGGGCCTGTCCAGGCAAGATGTCATGCTTCAACTCACAACAGCTATTCTGGACCTCTTCATACCTACTCACACTACAGTGGCACTGGCGATTGACCTCAAGAAGGCCTTCAACTACGTCACGCATGAGGCCATCCTAAATGCCATGATAGACCTACGAGTTGGCCAACGAACACACAACTACATAAGGGCTTTCCTGCAAAACCGAACGGCCAGCATGTGCTAGACAACTTTCGTACACGCCGCTACACACTAGCGAACGTAGGCACACCGCAAGTGTCGGTGCTGTACCCTATTGCTTTTTAACACATTACTAATTCCGGTCTTGCAGAAGCTACAGTAATTTCCTCATCTTGACCATGCCCTGTACGCGGATGATATCGCCCTGGGGACTACATATGGACCGGAAGCCCAAATCGAATAAACACTGCAAACAGCCGCAATGGTAATACAGGACGAGGTTACCAAGGTAGGCCTCACCTGCTCATCGAAAAAATCTTAACTTCTCTTGAGCCCGCGAAAGGGTAGAACGTGTCATACTCCTATCAGAATCTACGTGCAAGATTGGGAGGTCCCACAGGTCCAGATCATTCGAATCCTAGGATTCTATCTGCAACAAGATGGGAGAAATACTGAAACCATCAAACTCTTAAAGAACACGCTAGCAGCTACCACGCAGCTAGTACGCAGGGTAACAAATAAAGCTCACGGCCTGCGTGAAGAAGATACTCTGCGAATAGTAGAAGCGTATACCATTTTTGAGTACAGTATTCTACCCTCTACATGAACCTCAATATAACCGAAACCCAAACCATAAATTCTATAATCAGACAAGCTACCAAGGCAGCGCTCCACATGCCCAAAAACGCGAGTAACGAATGACTGACGGAGTTAGGTGTGCATAACACGAAACAAGAACTAACCGAAGCACACCTATAGGCACAATATCTGCGACAAGCCAGCACCCCTACCGGAAGGCATGTACTTTCTAAACTCCAAGTTCGCAACCCTGCTAACCATTACTCCCTACAAGGCCTTCACATGGAAATTTTTCAAACGCTACGCATTCTACCGCTCCTCCGTAACATGCATCCCGACAAAAACCACGAGCCACACAAAGCCAGAGCAGCAGCCCTTCATAAACGGTACTACGATGAACAGAACCCAATATGGGTAGATGCTGCATACGATCATCACGGAGCCACAGCGGTTGCTTACACACTGAACACCCCCCATTAATAAAGGGACTACCCCAAGGAACGGACCCAAAGTAAGCGGCAGAGATCGCTATAGCGCTAGCGCCCGGCAGCTACATCCTGACTGACACTAAAACAGCACTGCTAAATTCTGCTAGGGGCAGAGGTCACCCTGCCACAATTCGCATACTGACCCAGAACCACCCCTCTCCCGCGGCGCTGAGCTCATCTAGGTTCCCGCGCACTCTGGAAAGCCCGGCAATGAGGCCGCCGATTTTTTAGCCCGAGGGTCGAGTACCGCGCACAGGCGGACCTCATGGAAGGTTTTTAGGTGCGAAGCACCTTATGCGCCCGGGTTGTCGGCGTCTCCTGTCGTAGTCACGGTAAGCAAGCGGCTCGTGCTCGTGCTCAGCACGCGCTCGTGCCATTGCTCCCGCGTTCGTCGTCGTCTTCCACAGCTGGCTGCGTTACCGCTCATCATTCCAGCGTATAATTTCACTTCTCTTCTGTCGTCGTAATGGGGAGGCCGCGTTTACGGGGGTATGAGCCATTTATTGTCTCACGTAACGGACAGATTTAATTTTGAAGCAATTCACTTTCGAAGAATGGCAACCGGCAATGGCAGGAGAATGCTGTTACCCAAACCGCCGAGCAAACTCGAGACATCGAACGCAAGCGACAACGGGCGAGTGCGGGCATACCGTCAGTGACGTCGTTCTATCCGTCGCCGCCGAACGTATGCGTAACCTCATAATAGAGAAATACTTTAATGACCTCTGGGAACTACGCCAGTGATAAACACCTGGGCCGCACGTTTCCGCTTCAGTGGTTAACCATCTTCACGGAGTGGAAGACGTCCGTAGCTGGCTCGTTGACGCTCCTTGATTTGCGCTCGTGCTCGGCATACGCTCCTGCCACAAACGAGTCAACACAAGCTTCGCTTGCACCCCTCATCACAGCAGTGGAAGGGCGGTCAATTTTTTCCTTCTCCTCCTCGGCTACGGAGCGGTAGAACAGGCGATGGGGCCGGAGATAGAATCCCTCACGATGGCCGCTTTTCTTTTTTTCTTTTTTTGTTAGATGACCATGACGTAATTTGTGCGCCGTTTTTCTGTCACGGCTTTCTGATGATGGCGTGGTCGCAGAATGAGCCAAGTAATCTTGTCACATTGAAGATCGGATTGACGATATGTACTTTGGACTATGATACCTCCCATGTAATACCAGCAGTGTCTGACTCACAGAAAGCGGTAGAGATAGGCTGTCACGTGGGGATTAGGTCAAGTTGTCCGTTTTGGTGCAGTGGATTCAAATTGATGAGCATCAGCGGGAATTTTAGCCTCAATATTCTACGCAACCAAGTCACATATTGTCGCACAAAGGACGATGATAGATTTTCATAAGAATAATCTTTTAGTCTAACTCGGCTTTTTATTTTCCATTAAAGCCCGCTTAACAAAACATGCTCGATTGCCACTGCACTATTTTCACATGCTGCGGACGAAACATTGTCATCGCCAAATTTTCTCCTAAAGTAGTGTTCTCAGATTGACAAACCAGGACCTGGCTCGAAAGAGTTTTGCGAAATGCCTTCAATTATCGCAAAACTTTGATTTCATTCCTTACTGTTCTACATATTCGGTTCATACAGCTCCACCTAAATTATGAATCTTCTCATAAAGTTAGGAGACCTTCGAACTTTGGTGTAAGCCTTCTATGCCGTTCTCATTCCGTTCCCTTTACTACAGCCTGAAATCGAAGAGTTTATAGCTCGACGTATCATTTATAAAAAGTCACTCGATCAAATGGCGACCTACTCCCTGCGTAGTATGAAATTTGAAACGAGACTGTGGTTCTGTTTGTGTTGAAACGTTGCAATCAGAAACTTCAGTGTACTTTGCGCAAGAATCCAGCCTATCTGGCAAGAAGAGCAATCCTGAAGGAGACTAGCAATTAAATATTGGAATGAGAATGCCCGGCACCATAAAGAAAAGTGCTGTATCTGCTACATGACCGGACCTTTCTTTGCCGCTGTCAACGCAACCAACCACGTCATGTTTAGAGTATTACTGCATATTGCGTTTTAGAGAAATTTCGTCAAAGTTGAGGACACATGCCCTGGCCATCACATCCCAATTTGTTGTTTGTTCTTTTAGGAAATCAAGGATGGCTGACATCAGTCAAGGTTTGAGTGTTATCGCCGATAACCAAGACAGCTGGGGCGTGCTGACTGGGTTGTGCAGCTGGGTCAGCTGAATGGGTCGAGACGTGCTTGGTGAAGGATCTGTTTGGGCTGGGCATTAAAGTACCAATTACACAGTAAAATGTACACTGTTTGGTATAGTGTGCTTCAGCAGCATATTATTTAACTAAATATTGCTACTGTCCATAACATTGATGTCTGCCTAACTACAATACGTGTGAACAGCTTAGGTATTATTCAGATGACAAATGATAACATTTGTTGGCTCAATTATACACTAGGAGTGGTCGGACTGGTAGTTCCAGAAGCAAATGCTTGAAAGACATGAATGTAGTAGGAGCGACGCATTTTTTTTTCTGCACGAACGCGGCGCACTGCTTCACTAAAGAAAAATACTCTAAGGTACACCAAACTGAACAGCAGCTATTCAGTCGCCCATGAATGGGATAGAAAATCCTGCTCAAGTGTACAAACCAATGAATCCGTGCATACCGTGTATGCGAACATACCGGTACAAATTTCAATCCAGGCCAGAGGTCACGTGGGAGGTCGTGCGTTTGTAACCAGTCAGTCAGTGAAATAACTTTATTGTAAGGCGAAAAAAAGAACTAGTGTCGGTTTCACTGGAAGCGCAACGCTAAAGAGACAGCGGAGCTGATGGGCACCTAGCTAGTCCTGGCTTTTGGCCTGGGCCTGGGTTAGGAGCTACCAAGTCATCCCCAGCACTTTCCGGAATTTATTTAATAGTGGTTGATTATCGATTAGCTATTGATTGGCTATCGCAAGGTATTGGCTACGTATTTGGGCTAGGCAAAGCGTTACCAAGTCATCGGCAGCATTTTCCGGAATTTATTTATTATTGATCGATAATCGATAAGCTATTGATTGGCTATCAGTTGGCTATCGATTACTGGCTAAGCTTAAGAAGTCCCAACGATGCTTAGCTAGGCTTAACCAGGCTCACCTTCGCTAGTTCACAGGGGTATGCTCCATTGCACTTGGACCCTTTCTGTACTACCACCAGGATCGGCCCACATTTTTTCTGGACTACTAACAGACTAACTCCCGGCTAAAATAGCTCCGCTGTTAAAAGACACAGTAAGTACTAAATAGTACAATGTCTAATTAGGAATAATAGTTTTGCACTCATTGTCGTGTAATATAAGCCCTTAAATAACTGTGTGAGAAAGTTTGTAGGTTAAAATCGCGCTGAATTCGGCGCCTCAAGCTGGAAACCTCGCGCTCACTGGGGAAGGTTTTAGATTGATGTACTATGCTTGTTTTATTAGCAGCGCCGCGCAGTCGATTTTTTAGCCTTCTGTGGTCATTTCTTGAACTTGAGAGTGTGCGAGGCCTGTGTCCGCTCATGCTGAACGCCTTTCTCTGTGGATATTCCGTGAGCGCCGCTCAGGCAACTCCAGTAGGAGATATTTCTAGACTGTTTGTGATTGAATGTTGCATGAAATGCGGAGGAGGAATGGGTAGTGGCCAAACCAATCTTTTCGACCAATCGCTACGGATGAGGTTTTCATGTGTGTTTCTCATAGAATGTTGCAATAAAGGTGGAGCCGAAGTGCGTATTGGCCGAACTGTATATACATTTCGACCATCGCTAATGATCCAGTTTTTGTGTCAGTTTTTCTCTAAATATTTGTTCAACACTTCAAGTACGGCAAAGCAGAAACAAATTTCTTAAGGGCGGTTGTGTCTCTGAGAGTGCCTTTATATCTGGATTATTTCGTTATAGTATTATGTCAAACATTTAGGTAAAATGCACCTCACAATGAGCGTCAACACCAACGCGATAGCATTGAAGCAGTGTAGCGACACAACGCATTGCCACCGGCGAAACGCGTCATGTATCAGGCATGTACTGCAGCGGGACTTCTAACTTGCGCTTCCGTCTGGACCACGGTGGTCAAACGGTGTGGCCAAACGCTTGCGGCCAAACGAGATCCACAAGCGCGTTGCCGCACCTGTCGAGTTTCTTCAACAGTCGCCAGGTGGCGAAAGGGGTTTTATGGGCGCAAACACGTGCAGCATAAGCTTTCGCTGTGCTGTAAAAGGTCGGTTATCATCGCAATTTTTTCGGCTTTAAAACACTGTTTATGTATTAGAGCGAAATCTCTGCTACGCCATGTCTTGCAAGCTCATTCATCGCTTTGCGATGACCTTGAGCCGCCGGAGCGCGAGCGTGGCAGTTCCGACGTCACGCCACGTGATCCGCCGCAGAGAGGCCTCATCGCTGCGGCACTACGTGACTAGGCGAATGTTTAACGGCTGCTTCGCCAGCGCTTGCATAGAGTAACATACGGATTACAAGAGTGGCCACTCCAGCCTAAAAGCGGCCGAGCTACGCAGCTTCATGCCGCCCGCTAGAGGGCAATACAACACTCCCTGTCTCTAAAGGAAAGCGCGTACTAGTTATCTACTGTAGTAACTTTTCTATAGTGCACTATACGTCGACTTGTCTATGTGGCTGTAGACGTAGACGTTATCAACGGGATCAGCCGGCCGTGAGCGGTGGATGATAAGACTAGGATAACGCATCGCTACAAAATATCGGCCATGGTGTGATCAGGCAAGGCGACGCTACAAAAGATGTGCGATAACGTCTGCGTGGTCTTTGCTGGGATCGCCTGCCAGAACGTGTCTGTCTGCTTGGCTGCTGCTTGGTAAGAAGGCCTTCATTACGTTCTTTTTTCCCTTCATTAGGGCTCTGTTATACTCCGGCGTTCACAACGCGCGTGCGCGCCGCGGTTCGTTTCGTTGCGTCACGTCGGCGATGCCCCGCCAGGCGCAAATCCGCCTCCCCTATAGTCCAACGCGCACAGCGGCCGGAGCAAAAGCAGCTCATGCTCAGTAGAGCAGAGCAGAGCGCGGAAAGCGGGCGCCGCGCGGAAAGAAAGGCGGACGCGGTGCAGTCTGGGTAACGTCGTCGGCGCGAAATGCAGCATGTTGCATTTCGCGCCGGCTGCCGCCGGGCCGCGCCGACGGACGCTGGCCGCGTCAGTCGCGCCTCGCGTCAGACTATAGAGTGCTCTCGTTTTGCTAGCGTAGCGTCGCTGTGCCCAGCGTGCGCGCGCGTCGACGTTACGCCGGAGTATAACAGAGCCCTTACTTTGCAAATTGCTTGTGTATTGGTCACTTCAGCCGTAAGTTGACATTTGTCGCATTGTGCTGTTCGGCGCAGAGAGCTTTTTGTGTTCTTCCCTTCGCGCATGATGTTCGTGGATTGCTTAACATTATGTAAGAAACAGCAATTTGGAATGCTGCGCAGCATGTTTGCTAGAAAATAGTTTCTTGGCACGAGAAAGTGAGTCTGCACACGCCGGTATACGTAGTCTGAATTCAATGCACGTGTGTGCAATTGTGTGAAAGAATGCGGTTATGCTTAGGTTCGTTTTTCGTGGCGTGCGCAGATTCCTTGAAGCCTTTGTTACGAGCGCAATTAGAGAGAACTTGCGAATTGAGAAGAATGTTTGTAAGCTGTGGCTACGACGTATTCTGAATAAACACTCCTGTCTAAGTAGCGCATGCATGGCATCGAAGGTTTCTTTCTTTTTTTTAGCTGCGACAATTGCACGTGAGGCTTTTCGCGAAAGCGAAAAGCGTCACGTGCATAGGTGAAGTGTGTAGGTGAAAGTGCGTAGGTGAAAATTTGTGCGAAGGCTGGAGAGAAGACATAACCAATACTATTTTCTTTTTCAGGTCATGCTGACCATAGTAATGTAGTACGGGATTTCTGTGTTCCGAGGTGCAGTAACAACGGCACGACAGGGAGAGAGCGTGGTTAGCTGAAAACTGCAGTGAGCAGCCTTCATTCCTTGTTTGCTATGCAGCCCGAAACTACCAGTTAATAAGAAAGATTAGGCTTCAAAGGACGAGCGTTGTTTTCCTCTTTAATGCTAATGCTGTCTTCTGCAGTTTTACTGTTCTATGGGGTTTTTCATAATATCACCTGTTTATTCCTTTTGTGAAATTTATTCTCAACATATGGCACCTGTATTGGCATGTCTTTCACTTTGCAGTGCAACCATCTTTCTGTGCTTGCGTTCATCGAACGTAGCGAAAAAAATGTGTGCATGTGCTTACTGAGAATATGACTTGAAAATAATATGTTCAGTCTCTTCCAACAATTATCATGTTTATTTAAAATTTCTGCATAAACACACAGTGGCATCGTGTGCTTACTGAGTAACTATGGCGGTACAGCTTACACGAAGCTACTGGATGCATGCAAGCAACGCGTTAAAAAAATCGAAATATAGCCTCCGGGACGAGCAGTCCCATGGAAGCGATTTGGGAGGCCGTGTAATTTTTCTAATCACCAGAAGATAGCTTTCGAGATGAGTTTTTTTGTGGTCGCAGTCTCGGAGTCTGTGTAGATTCCACACACCCGCTAGGTGCGCTGCGAACCAAAATCGGCCGCAGGGGCCTAGGGAAGTGTCCTCTCTTATCCTTGTATGTTACTCGATGGCGCTAGGTCGCTTGGTAGCTCAGTCTCGCCATGAATGGCGCGCCGGCTAGGCCGTCAGTGCGTGCGCTTCAGCGCAAGCAACAGTCTGAGGCCAGTCATCCAGTAGATATAGCTAGACGGCAGGCTGCGAAATCTCAAGCAACGGCAAAGTTGGCTGCTGAAACACCGGAGCAAAGGGAGACCAGATTAGCACGTTATAAAGAAGCTTACGAGGCGCGGAAGCGTGCATTAATGAAACACTAGGGGCATAGTCTTTACAAAACCAAGCCAAACAGGCCTTTCGCTCGTGATAACTAGGTTTACAAGAGTTCAACCTCAGCAAATTTTTAATAGTTTGTTGAGGCAGTCTGGCCGGCCTCTCCGACCAAAATAAGTGTACCAGGCTTTATGTAGCTAAAAAATTTATAATCGGCGCGGGTAATCTCGACAAGACTACCACAGAGGGCCGATCGCATGGGACGCGCGTGTATTTTTCTAGAAGCGGGAAAATTCTTACATGCAATTGCACAGCGTAAAAAAATACTTGGTTTTCACGTCATTGTACGTAGCATTGGGCTTTCAGGTAGCATTGGGTTCAGGCACCTGCGCCAGTAGCGTCAGATGGCGAGTGCAAACATGCACGCGCCTGCGAAATGCTGGAGACGGCAAACGACAGGAGTAGACGCCGTTCTGTCTGTGGTCTAGACAGAGCGACGGCGCCGCGCCTTCGTGCTCGCGGCCGCTCTTGGTCGGTCACAAAGGACGTGAAGCGCGCAACAAATGAAGCCGCGGTGACCGTTGTAGTTACGTAAGCAACCGAAGGATGATCATGTTACAATTCCCGGTGGTATGTGGTTTTCAACGCTCACCCTCTAGCGAAAATGTCGTATAGCTGTTAAGGCTTCCCTGTTTGCTCTCACAAGTGTCACTCGACAAGGCTATGAGTTAAGAGCTCGAAGCCGTGGTCGCGGTGTCTAAACTCGCAAGGTCGAGATACTTAAAAGGGACCTGCATCCATCATCTTTCTTTTGCCTCGGCGCTGTAAGCAGGATGAACCAGAAAGACATGGAGGACATCCGGTGCAGTCGCGAATGCGAGTGATTGCATATATAGATCGTGTCGCGGGACGTATGCGTATATAGTAATAATCCTTGGTGCTAGCGACCCTCATTAGCAACATCAGAATTTATTTATGTCCAGTGCAGTACCAAGGCCGCTTCCTGCGATCTCCAATTACCCCTGTCCTGCGCTAGCTGATTTCAACTTGCGGCCGCAAATTTGCTAACTTCATCACCCCACCTAGTTTTCTGCCGTCCTCGACTGCGCTTCCCTTCTCTGGGTACCCATTCTGTAACTCGAATGGTCCACCGCTTATCCATCCTGCGTAATACATGGCCTGCCCAGCTTCGTTTTTTTCTCTTAATATCAATTAGAATATCGGCTATCCCATTTTCTCTCTGATCCACACCACTCTCTTCCTGTCTCTCAACGTTAGGCCTAACATTTTTCGTTGCATTACTCGTTGTGTGGTTTTTAACTTGTTCTGGAGCTTCTTTGTTAAACTCTAAGTTTCTGCCCAATGTGTTAGCACCAGTAGAATGCAGTGATTGTGCACTTTTCTTTTCAGCGACAATGGTAAGCTCCCAGTCAGGATTTGGCAACGCCTGCCGTATGCACTTCAACCCAATTTTATTCTTCTGTAAATTTTCTTCTCATGACCAGGGTGCCCTGTCGGTAATTGACTTAGTTAAACGTACTCCTTTACAGATACTAGAGGCTGACTGGCGATGCTGAATTCTTTTTCTCTTGCCAGATTGTTGAACGTTATCTTTGTCTTCTGCATAATAATATTCAAACCCACTCTTACACTTTCCTCAATCATTTGATGTAATTCGTCCCCATTGTTGCTGAATAGGACAATGTCATCTGCAAACCTAATGGTGCAGAGATATCCGCAAATGATCCTCACTCCTAAGTTTTCCAAGTCAAAGAGCTTGAATACTTCTTGTAAGCATGCAGTGAACAGCATTGGAGAGGTGTCTGCTTGCCTCAACCCTTTCTTGATTGGTAACTTTCTACGCTTCTTGTGGAGAACCAAGGTAGCTCTGGAATCTTTGTAGATGTTTTCCACGATGTTCATGTATGCCTCCTGTACTCCTTGATTACGAAATTCCTGTATTACCGCTGGTATCTCTACTGAATCAAATGCCTTTTCAGCTTAAGTGTACGAACCAATGAATCCGTGCATACCGTGTACGCGAACGTACCTGTAAATATTTTAATCCAGGCCAGAGGTCATGTGGGAGGTCGATGATGCTTAACATTCTTTTGCCTTTATAATGGCGGAAAAGAAAGACAGGTTTAGCATTCAAGAGTACAATGTGTGATTATGAATAATAGTTTTCTACTCTTTGTCGTGTAATACCAGCAACCCGCCGTGTTTGCTCAGTGGCTAGGTTGTTGGGCTGCTGAGCATGTGGTCGCGGGATCGAATACCACCACGCCGGCCACAATTCGATGGGGGGAAATACGAAAACACCCATGTGCTTAGATTTAGGTGCACGTTAAATAACCCTAGGTGGTATAAATTATTCCGGAGTCTCCCACTACTGCGTGCCTCATAATCAGATCGTGGTTTTGGCACGTAAAACCCCACCATTTAATTGTGTAATAACAGCACTTGGATAAGTGTGGGATGAATGTTGCAGGTTAAAACTGCGCTTACTATGGTGCCTCTAGCGGGAAACATTGCGCTCACGGGGGAAGGTTGGCGTCCCCGGTGAGCACAATGGCGTCCCCCGGTTGCAACTCGTCATGGAGGAAGGAAAATTTTAGGAGGGAGCATCGCGCAACGCCATTGATGCCAAGCGCGTCGGCCCAATACGTGATAGTAACGTCTGAACGCACGTAACTTTTAGGGTGGCCGCTCGAGATATAGCACTGCGGCCGGGCCCCCGGACAAGTGCGCATTGAATAAAAAACCCCTGGGCCCCAAACGTCTCCGCATATCTCGATTCTTGTTCTGTGATCTCGACGCAAGAGGTCACGGCTTGGGCCTACATTGAACAGGGCTTGGGTCACTTGGCAAGGCTGGCTGCGTGACATCATGCTCTCTCCTAACTTTTTCTTCCACCGTGCAGCTCGTCGACGTCGCCAACGACAGTCCGCTGCGTCTCGTGAGTGCACCAGCTTTCCAGCCGCACCAAGAGTTCTCCAACCAAAAGCTGGCCGTACAGGCCAAGAAAATGATGCACAACGTTTACGCTCAGGTAAGGAAAAGCGACCCGAAGCTGTCTGTTAGAGCTGCATGTAGGAAGATCAGAGAGCACATTGGTGTTGCCGAAGGCAATGTCTTCCGTAAACAGTGGCACCCTGATGTCACCGAAGCGCAAGTGCCTGCATCAGCAGCCCTAAATGCCTGCGCGAAACCCGGGGGGACAAGGCTGCAACTTCATGACAGCTTCTCCCTCGCAGTTCTACGAAGAAAACTGCTTAAGTACTTTCTACGATATGAAATTGCGACAGCGGCAAAACTCGCTCAAGATGTGGCCAGTGAAGGTGACAGGCACATGCCTAAATTGAGCGTGCGTACGATGCAAAGGCTGCTTAGTGTTATTGGCTTTTCCTTTCGCAAACGAAAGAGAAATTGTGCTCTCTTCTAGAGAAACGACGTCATCATGTGGCGGCGGCAGTACAAGCGTACCATCCCAGAACTTCGCACTGAAAAACGGTATGTACGAGAGTCGGTTCATTTTATAAGTTTTGTACCGTGTAGATGAATAAGTATTTCTTTTACGACGAAACTGTTAAGGGCTAGGTTCTAGGAGATCGTGTCCGCCTGTATAAAATCCACGTGACCTAGCGGGAGAGGAGAGGAAAAGAAGAGCCCAACCCTGTGAAAATTCTGTGAGAGTGTGCATATGAAAAGGAGAACGGGGAGCAGGGTTGACTTAAGCCGCGCCGTCCAATCCTCGCGTTGGAGGGCGGGAGCGTGAGGCGCGCCAGCCGATGGCGGTGTACGAAATTACGTCAGCTGAAAAGTGCGTTGTGAGAGGAGTTCGCATTGGTTGTATATACGGTGCTTTGGTCAAGGACTCTTGTCTGGGAACGTTGTAGAAAAGCGTGAGGAACGCGCTAGAAACGCCATCGCCGTGGACGCCGTCGCGTCCCATCCCCCACAACACGCTAGGAACGCCGTCGCCCGTGGATGCCGAGCGAGTTCTTTCAGTGCCGGGCATAGTATAGCCGTCATCTAAGTGTAAAAAATATCCCATTGTGCTACTCAGAGCCAGCAAAGAAGCCTCTTTCTGGAGTACGCAGCGAAGGGGTCGGTTTACAATTTTGTAGTCAAATTCAACATAGCAAACACCGAGTATAGCTCAACCTCAACATAGCAAATCCCACCAGAGCGCCAGCTTCGCTGGACTTCCCTCTTCACAGGGTGGAAGGGCTCGGACTGCTCTCAAGACGCAACAGATGCGACGCGCCTTTGGCTGCAATTACGTGGAATCTTAGTGGACGCACCATCACGTTCAGCCAGTACTCTTCAGTGAGGACACGGTAGCAGTGGCGCACCGACGGGGGGGGGGGGGGGATTCGGGGGATTTACCCCCCCCCCCCGCCCTTTTGTTTAACCCCTTTTCTTTCGTTACGCATTTGAGTGCTGCAACTAAGATGTAAGACGCGCAGTCGTCTGCACACTCGCAAAAAGCGCATTTTTTGACAATTTCCCGTGAAGAAATCGAAATTAGTGCTATTTAGATGGTATTGGCAAACAGTCAAACCCCCCCCCCCCCCTGGCATGGATCCTGGGTGCGCTACTGCACTGGTAGCGTCCAATCTTGCGGTGCACCCGCCGTGGTTACTCAGTGGCTATGGTGTTGGGCTGCTCAGCACGAGGTCACGGGATTGAATCCCGGCCACTGCGGCCGCATTTCGATGGGGGCGAAGTGCGAAACACCCTTGTACTTAGATTTAGGAGCATGTTGAACCCCACAGATGGTACAAATTTCCGGAGTCCCCCACTACGGCGTGCCTCATAATCAGATCGTGGTTTTAGCACGTAAAACCCCATAATTTTGACCTTTCGGTGCTCGCCATCGAAACAACTACAAGCGTTCTTGGTACTAGTTTTTTGCTTGCATGCATTATTTCAGTGGAACATCCGTTAAAGAGGAATTTACAAACGCCGCTGTTTTTTGCAGCCTCATGTCGTGCATCATCGCATTTCGACGGTGGCAATGGCGCTCACGGTACTCACCTTGCCAGCATTTTTATGATGCACTGAACCATAAGTCTTGGTTGTTGGGTAGCATGAGCAAAAGACCCCTGCGCATTGTTTTATCTTTAGCTGAACAGTGCCGATTTTCTCATTGCTTCTCGCATGTTGCTAAAATGCCGTGTTTATAGCTGAAGACTAGCATCGATTAATTTTTACGGTTTGTTTGTTCTTGCAAACCGATATACTACCTTGATGAAACTTGGGTAAAGGCCGGCCACACAAAGGAGGAAGTATGGGAAGACGTGAACGTCACCACATGGGAAGATAATTTACGGCAAGGTTTGACAACAGGTTTTCACGTACCAAGCAGGGAAGGTGGCAGGCTAATCTGTTGCACTCCGGTAGCGAGGTTGTCTTCTCAAATGCTGCGTACCTCGAGCAGCGAAAGAACTGCTGACTACCACAAGGAAATGGATGGGCTGCGCTTGGAGAAGTGGTTCACTGAGCCGCTTTTGCCTAACATCAAACCGCGCAGTGTAATTAACAATGTCCCTTGCCATAGTGTTCGCCTCGAGAAAGTTCGAACGTCGTCAACACGAAAAAGTGACATTCAGTCTTGGCTAACGGAGAAGAACATTTAATTTTCCCGGCACCAATTAAAGGCAGAGTTATTGGAGCTAGTGAACCAACACAAAAAAAAGATGTTTTCCGCCTATCTAGTGGATGTTGTCACTAAGTCTTCCGGTCACGACGTCGTGAGGCTTCCTCCATATCACTGGGAGTTCAGTCTTATCAAATTGATAGGCATCCACGTGATAGTTTACGTCGCTAACAATACCACAACAACACCTACCGGCGTCGAAGAATTGCTGGATGAAACATAAATCTCGGGACGGTCGACAAGTGGCTACGGGCATGTGCTCATGTTCAGAGAATCGAAGGAGTTCTGCCAACTTGACGGCCTCACTGACGCAAGCCTCGACCAGCTTCTAACTTCACTCCGGTCGGATTCGGGCACTGAGAGTGATTCGAGTGACAGTGACATGAACGGAGTGGAAGAGCCCACGTGAATGTGAACACACTCGCAGAAACCACCGCAGCATTGTGTTGTGTACTTGCGCACATGTCACGCGCTTTTACTAATCCCGCGGCATTATAATCGTGTAATTATGAAGGTTTACGTGTCAAAGACACAATATCATAAGGCGCGATGTAGTTGAGAACTCAACATTTTACACCGGCCTCTGTTATTTAACGTGCGCCTAAATATAACTGTATTGGCGCTTTTGTATTTTCCCCACAGCTAAATGCGCCAAAATCATTTGGAAATAAAGTCTGTTGTCGTAGAGGGATTTACTACTGGGGAAGAGCTCCACCACTTGAAAAGCTGGCGCCACTGTCTGCCTGACGTGGTATGAGGGATCACGTGCACACAGCGGCCGCGTCGTCTGCTTCGGAAGCACCGAAGTGAGCTCAAAACAAAAGTTTAAAGTTCCACCTACACTGCGGTTTCGATTAAGTGGGGATGTTTTCGCGCTTCGAGTTTCTGCTTGACAACACTTAAAAGAGAGAGAAGAACTTTATTGATTTCCGGCAAATTGCTGGGCTGGGCTCCCACCTAGGAGCCAGTGGAGAGACCGTGTCTCCCGGCAGCTTTCTGGCCTGCTGGATCGCCCAGAGTTGCTGGTCTACGCCTGAACTGAGCAGCGCAGTTCGCCTACGCGCCCGAAGGCCCTCATTAGAGGCCGCGACCCCCGTATTGCTCATTAATGCTGGACATGCCTATAGGATGTGATCTAGTGTGGCTCTGGTGTTACAATACTGGCATAGATTGGTTGTGTATAATTCGGGGTATATATGGTTCATGATGACGGGGTTCGTGTATGTTCGTGTTTGTAGCTGCCGCCATTGAACTGACTGGGCCCGATTGAGCTTGGGGTGAGGCGGTAGATACTCCCACCTTTGCATTCAATAATGTTGAGTAATTTCACAGAATTTAGTGAGCCGATCGTCCCATTCTCAAACCACCGCGGAGGAGTCCGTTCGGGTGGCTGCTTCTTCGAACGCGGTTTGGAACGTGAGATTCTGCCGTTGGCGTACTTTCGCACGGCCGTTTGCGAGTCGCTGATGGTATACAAGTCGCTGATACTAAGCGTCTTGTGGCGATTGATGCGCTTGTTTTGCATTGGTGTGTATGGTCTACGACTGCTGCTACGAAGCGGTGAAGGTCCCGATGGGGCGCTGCATCGACAAAGACCGCTTCCTCGTTGTGACCAAAAATCTTAGTCATGGCTTTGGCTCTACTGACGCGTCTGCCCTCGTGTTCGGGGTGCATGTTCTTGTGTATCAGTGGAACTGGGAGTTTAGTTCGGATATCGCGTGGTATGTCATGTTTGTCGCCGTGTTGGGTGAGGTAAGAGATGCCGAGATTCTCGAGTATCTGGTGGCCTGGCTTACTCTTGGCCAATCGCTCGTATTGTGATATTTGTTGTGCCTCGATAAGCTCCTCGAGGGTATTATGTAATCCCAGATTAAGGAGGAGGTCTGTGCTAGCGTGCTCCGGCAATTCTAGTGCTTGTTTATGTTTTCGCCTAATGAGGCTGTTGAGTTTTGCCTTTTCTGCGACGAACCATCGGTGATAGGCCGCCGCATACGTGGTCTGGCTGCGTACGAATGATTAAAAGCACTAAAATAGATAGTGGCTGACTTTGAAGGCGTCCGACATGGTAGGCTATTGCTTGGTAGCGCAGTGCCGGACACGTACGTTATGGAGCACGGTGTCAGCCTTCACATTTACGGCTGCGTGTAGCTTGGATTGCGAAACTTAGCCCCGTATTTATAAACGCATCTTAACTTGAAGCCCATGGTTGACTTGATTTAAATGACGCCTGTCGTGAACGCGCCGAAGGAAACGCAATGAGTGCCCTGGCAACGTTCATGCCAGGCGTCATTCAGATGAAGTCAAGCCTGGGCTTCAAGTTAAGATGCATTTATGAATGCGGGGGCTAGAAACGGCAAGCGGCCATCGGCTACAACTCGGGTGTGTAGCAAGCACTTACGCGAGTGCGATTTCTGCTACGGCATTGGGGCTGCCATGTTCGGTGAGTAGCGAAAGCGTGCACTGAGAAGCTCGCTCGCGCGCGCAGCCCGGTTAATGTCATGAAGATTCGGTCTATGAACTTGTTGATACTGGCAAGTTCACCAGAATGGAAAACGGAAAGGGAACGGTGGAAAGCAGATTGAGAATAGGCATGGCATATGCTTATGTTTGTGATAGCACCAAACAGTGAATGTACTGGACTAACAAAAATTCCTCGCTGAGAAGACCGATAAACATACAGTGCGACGCAATTTGAAAAATAACGGTAGTGAAACGTCTGAGAATTTAGAACAAAAGAAAAAAAAACTATGATTGAATTGTCGCGATGGCACATCACGATGTCGCCATATAGTGTCGAAGTCCCTAGTTATAACGGATATATTTTTGAACAGCTCTGACAGCGTGCACGCAACAATGGCTGCTTGTGTACTGCCAAATGTTCATATGATGTGGCCTAAAGCTCACGGCACGGTGCGAAAACGCTATCGCAGCGAGAGCGAAACATTGTGGAGGGACATGCATGTAGACGCGCAGTCGGTCGCTGAGAACCGTGATCACTGCATTGAGGCTTCATTCTGTTATGCTCCATTTGGTTATACAGATAATCAGATATCCAACTATAAAAACATATTTCACATAGTCTGCTGTCAGCGATTGCCTAACTTTCACGCAAGAAGCTGGTTCCGGGAACTTCATCACGGCGAGCGCGCGCAATATGGGCGTTCAGTGTACGCATTCGGTGAAGAGATAGCGCCTGTAAAGTGTTGTGTGCTTTCTCTTTGCGCAAGGTTATTATTTTGACAGTTGGAAACTGCCCTCATTTGGACAGTACTTACAGAACGTTATTGAGCGCCGACTGCAAAACCTATGAGGAGCGCGCCGCTCTATCCCTCATACAACGCAGGCGAGGCGTTTCCCACCCATCGCGACTCCGTGAGTCCTAGATCCCAATAGTCCTTTGCAGTTAAACATCGCATGCCATGTCGTTGCGCTGCATTGCCACAGTCTGTACACACACACACACACACACACACACACACACACACATATATATATATATATATATATATATATATACAACAGCAAAGCGCCTAAGCGAAGGCGTTATCGAAAAATGATATACCGTATATAATGTCTTTTGCACATGAGGTCAACCGAAATTGAATACTTCATGCCGAATCCTTAAACTTTACGATTGCTCGCAAATTATACCGCTGTTCCAAATTATTTTATGTCTGCATGTAGGTATGTATGTACGTATGTATGTATATATGTATGTATGTATGTATGTGTATGTATGTATGTATGTATGTATGTGTGTGTGTGTATGTATGTATGTATGTATGTATCTGTGTTTGTATGTTGTATGTATGTATGTATGTATGCATGCATGTATGCATGCATGCATGCATGCGTGTATGTATTTGTGTATATCCTTTCGATAAAAGTTAGACACTATTAAGCTTTACGCTACTTTCCCACGGATCATACATATGCACCGCATGCTCACATGCAATGTTATGAGAAACGTGCTTTCGCAGAATACGCTGGTGAATACAAAATCGAAACCGCGGGCGAAATGGTCGGACTACTTGGCGTAGTAACACTTGTGCATAGGCTCTGAACCACGTAGCTTTGGCCGCACTGCTACAGAGAGTTGTCGCCAGGTGTAGTTCAATTTCTTTCTCTTTGTATATTCAGTCAGACATAATCTCTAGTCAGACATAATCTCGTGGATTGAATGCTGCATGAAAGGTGGAGGCGCCATGGGTATTGCCAAAACTATTTTTTGGACCGTCGCTATTCATCCGGCTTTTGTGTCAGTTTTTCTCTAAATATTTGGTCAACACTTCAAGTACGGCAAAGCAGAAACAAAGTTTTTAACGAACGATGATCTCAGAGAGTGCCTTTTAATCTAGATTCTTCCGTTATAGTATTATGCCAAACATTTAGGCAAAATGCATGTCACGATCACCGTCGACAGTAATGCGAATAGTATTGAAGCAGTGTAGCGACGCAACATATAGTGGTCGCTATATACAACGCCTATAGAACGCCGAATGTATACGAGCGGCGTAACGCACGTCAGCACGCAACGAACGCAGAGGTGCAACCTGTGTTTATTTCACGCGTCTTGCGCAACGCTATGCTGGAGCTGCAATCGGGAGCGCGCTTAGGGCGCATACCTACAAGACTCTCTCCCCCCCCCCCCCCCCCCCCCCCCGCCGATGGAAGACAAGTATGTTTCATCAGGTGCGTTTCGTGCCGATTCAACCGTTTAACTCTCGGCAAGCGGAACCTAAACAGATGAGTTCGGCATGTCACGCAGGTTTTCGGCGGTCGATCGCCACAACGTCCGTGCGGCCGTTTACTGTCACAGTGAAGGTCTTGTCGGTACGCCCAAGCACCTTGAAAGGGCCTTCGTACGGTGCCGTAAGAGATGGCCGGATGTCTTTGCGTCGCACAAAGACGTGACTTGATAACGCTAGGTCTCTGCTTACGAAGACATCGTAGTTGGACGGTTGTCTTGCGGGCGTTGGTCGCAGACGTTGACACAGGTGCCGAAGCCGCTCGATGTAGTCAGGCAGCGACAGGTCGGGGGCAGGAGCCGGGGCGAAGAATTCACCGGGCAGGCGAAGGGAGGTGCCATACACCATTTCAGCTACAGTGCACCCGAGGTCTTCTTTTATCGCCGAGTGAATTCCGAGCATCACGAGGGAGAGTTCGTCAACCCATGAAGTTCGGGCATTGTGAGCGATGAGTGTCCGGTTCTCATCTGGCCGACACCTCCGAGCCGCCGCCAGAGGCACCGGCAAAAGTCACGGACGCCGCGCGCGTTCGGTGCGAACGCGGGAAAAACGCCGACGGCGTCGACAACAGTTGCTTGCGCTGCTACAATGGCCCCCGGCTATTGAATAGGCCCGGTGAATGTGTGGAGTCTGAACGATACGAATCACGGTGTTGTACCGTGGGCGCTGTCGTACCGTGGCTGCTGTCATACCGTGGCCGCTGTCGTACTGAGGCGGTGTTGTACCGAGGCCGGTGTCGTACCATAGCTCGCATGCTCGTATCGTGGCCGGCGTACTCGTACCATGGCCGGCGTGTTCGTACCGTGGCCGTTGTGCCATGGACCGTGGCTGGTGAGCGCTATGGTCGGCTCGCGCCTCTGTATGGACACGCTACGCACTTTCACCCTAGTGTCCCTGTATATCTGCTAATTTTCAATCGCAATCGATGCTTCGCCATTCGGGCGAACCTGCGACTTTCTTACTAGAAAAATCGCCAACCTTCTCGAAGAACCTGAGCAATGCTGAATTAGCTCGTGCAGATTGGAAAAAGAATGAGATCAGAGCTGTTCTGATGGCAAGTTTTTTGCCGTTCTTGAGCCGCTTTTCTCAGTTGCACATAATAGGAAGCAATGGTCCCACACAAAGAAAGTTTTTTTTTCTTGTTTACATAGGGAATTACAAAGAAAAAATACTGGATCACACACTCGATAAAGACAAACACACAGACCACAACAGGAATGTGTTAGCCATGACGAGCAACGCGTCAAATAAAACAAGCTCTTGCGAACCGGCCCAGCTAGGCGGCCGCTTTATGCATATACAGTGAGGTAAACAGCCTTCAAAAAACGCTCTAAGCGCGCCAAGTAAAACGTTTGTCTGATGATATGGCGGAGCTACATGTACCAATTTATGTGTTTTAAACCGAACGTATTGCGAGTGACGTTTGGAAAATTACCCGTTGACAGTAATGTGCATGCGCTTCCGTAAAAGGCGGGTGCAAAAACAAACGGAGGTGGCTGCACTGTAAACGGACGCCACGGCTCATATTCAATGCTCGCCGTGCAAAATATGCTCACCCAGCACAACAAACGTCCTGCTAGCAATGTTCTTAACGCAAGAAATAGCAAAGTAATTTCCGCATACAAAAGGAAACACCTTACCGCAAAAGCGAGCGACGCGTTGAAAAGCGCGTTGGGGTCGGCGTATAACCAGCGGCACATGAACGGCGCAGCATCATCGTCTCTATGGAAACAGGACGTGTGGACGTAACCGGTTGGATGTATGATAAGCTCTTTAACTTTGAGGTGAAGTGGAGGCAGGACATCTCTACGCCGTCTGGGGGCTGGTCAGACCCTTACTAGCTCGGCCGCGAAACGACTCGAGTGTCCGCTCTTTACGTAAGTATGTTTCTCTATGGCCTTTGGCCATTGTGACTAGTTATGTCTTGCAAGAAGTATAGCCCTGATTTTATAATTTGATGCATTACCAATATGTCTTACAAAGTAGTGTAGCCTCGATTGCTTATCTTCATGTATTACCAAATCTGCAGCAGACTTTCGCCTTCTTGTGTTATAAGAGTGTAACACCTGCTGAAGATTTAACGCGATAGCTTTAAGGACCCTGTGTCGCAGAAAATCCGGCATCGGTGACGGTGTCGGCGTAAGCATTGGCGTCTGGCAGAAATAATCATGCCAAACCACATCATCCCGAACCACCCGACAGGGCGGGCCGTACGCGTGGCGCAACGCGTTAGTGAAAAAAATTGAATTTCTTAAAGTAAAATCTGTCAGAAAGATCGTAAAGTACGACTTAACCACAAGCTACAGACGGTATAGAGTAGAATTGTAATTTGAATATACGAGAAAGAAGCCTGATAAGCAGCCAGAGATCTTTGAATGTTATCGCATTCCACTGATAAAGGCGAAGCTTAAGCGTGGAATGTTGAAAATCGAGCCTTCCTAAATTTTGATCGTGCCATATGTCGCAGAAAATACGGTGTCGGCGTCAAAGGCGTCCAATAACGCTCTCGCATTCTACTCTTATAGGCGAAGCTTAAGTGCGCTCCAATTTTTTCTTTTTTTTAATTAGTATTTTAGTGCTATTCGTAGCACATCACATGTTTCAAAGAGCAGATACGACCTTGTGTTTAATGGGTGAAGAAGAAGAGTGTTCATAATAGTTGTTCAGCTCAGTGCCTGCGGACTCCGTTTCATCATTTCCTCGGCCAACAGTTCTGATGGTGTGCAAGTCGCTCTGCCGCGTCGGCTAACGTTGGTGCCTACCACACCGCCAGTCTCTTTCGTCGTTGCGCGCCTCGCGTCACGTGAGCCTGGCTGGCGCTCATCCGCACGCGCACAGAAAATGATTCACACTCCATCGCAACTGCTGCTTGAATGAACCTTCGCTCGCCATCTTGCTTGTTGATGCATACCAAACTCAAATCCGCCTCGAAAATTTCGGAGCTGCAATGACGTGGCTCAAGCATTCAATGTCTGCAACCATTCCCGAAAACGTTCGTGGCTGGCACTTCTTTCCTTCCATTGTTATTTTTCAAGGCCAACGCGCAACGAGCCACGTAAGGCTTTCGCCTTAAGAAGCGGCAAGTGGCGACAAAGCGCTGTGTCAACATCCGTACTTCACTGTTCCCGTAGGCTGCCATTCGCATTCGCTACTTAGATTGGTGGGTCGGTACGTGTTGTTATGTTCACACAATTCTTAATTCAAGAGAAGCACTGTTGAGTTGCTGAGACCATTTTATTATATCAGGCCGACAATGACGCAACGGACCTGCGTGAGTTGTCGTACGGCGACATACTTTCTCGTCGACGGCACCGATAAAATCAGCGTGCCGACCATCGTTCGACCGGACCCTGCGCAATCGACCATGGAGCCGGCAATGCCACAGCCGCAGCACCTTCGCTTGTTTATTTAATTAATCACGCTCAAAAATGACTTAAATCATGCCTACCAAGTTGAAATGCACAAGCTTAAACCCTCTCAAGCCACGCTCATGAAGTTTGAGCCAATGCTGATCCTGTTCAGCGAAAGTTAGGCCTGTCGATGTCGAGTTCGTGCAGCCGCTACCGGCGGACTGGAACTTAGGACGGTTGAGCAGCAGTTATCGTTCTACCGGAGGACCAGCAGTTGGAACAATTGAAACAGCTTTTATCGTTCAGTTATGGCCTAAGCGATTTGAAATCAACTACTCTTCACTTCGCACGGCGCGTATACAACAAGCGGCGACAGCGCTGAGCCAACATATCGGTATGTCACCGTTCCCCTAGGCAGTCGGTCGCATTCGCTACGCATACAGATGGGTGGGTCTGTACGTGTTGTTATACTGCCACATTTCTTAATTCTAGCGATACATGCACTGTTTACCTCAGCGTCAAACGCAAAACAAGAGACGGTGCATTCGGTACAGCAGCATAAGCAACCGCCTCGCTCAGTGTCAGTGATGGCATTCGCATTTTCGCGAGGGAACAACGCGTCCTGTAAATGAGCGCTTACGCGAGCACAGTTTTCTCATTTATGCTTTATCTCATGCGCAAACTGTAAGTATGATGAACTTAAGGAAAGCGAGAATCAGTAATAAATTAACAGCCCCTAATCTCGTTGCCATCTTGTAGTATATCGTTGCCGTCCTTGTAAATAGTGTAAATACATATTTATATGCGACTTCCTCGAGGTTACCATACTACACCTTCACCGTGCCTTGTAGGTAGAACACCAAGTTAGCCAACATAATCGTCGGTTCCCATTTGTGGTGGGCACTTAGACGCTGATACGAGGCGATCCTGTCTTCCATCCCGGCCACGGCGGCCGCATTTCGATGGGTGCAAAATGGGACAACACCCGCGTACTTATATTTAGGTGCACGTAAAGAACCCCAGGTGGTCCAAATTTACGGAGTCCCCACTACGGCGTCCCTCATAATCAGATCTTGGGTTTGGCACGTAAAACCCCATAATTTATTTTGAAATTTTGAAATCCTGTCTTCCACGTCGAGGTTGGCGGTGCCGCAGAACGTTCCTCGGATCCCGAGGCTAAGCCTCGAACTGAACTGTCGGGTTGTAGGCGTTGAAGTGGACCGCGCCATCATGTTGTCCGGCCCGAGGTGACGGCCACCGCGGAGCTGCGTTGTCGTCTCTCGTGCATACCCCGCACCTCCACAAATTTCTTACGTTGCGGTAGTCACATGTATATAAACATGTATTTACACTATTTATAAAGAAGGCAACCATATACAACAAGATGGCTGTCGAGGCCAATTACACCTCGACCCCTCAAAACTGTTGGTTGGGCCATAACAATATGTATTTGAATCACAAGTGTCGTTGTTTAGGTGGCTCGGCAGTTCATATTGACTCGTCTCAAGGTGGAACAACGCGGCTCATATGCGCAGGTACGTATGTTTTCCTACGTTTTGACATTAGTTCATATTAGCGTTGCACCTTTTCCCCGATATTTGATGCTAACAACAATCTGCGGCTGTAGATGTCGATGTAGACAAGTGCATCGCTTTGGTAATTCCTACGTGGAAAAAAATGAAAACATGTGGTTTAACGCGTCAAAAACACGATCTGATAATGAGGCACTCCGGAGTGGGGGACTCCGGAAAGCTTGGACCACCTTGGTTTTTTTAACACACGCCTAATTCTAAGTACACGGGTATTTTTGAATTTCGACCCCAACGAAATGCGGCCCCCGTGGCTGGACATTGATCCCGCTACCTCGGGTTTCGCAGCCCAACACCATAGCCACTAAGCAACCACGGCGGGTGATCTCACGCGGAAGGCTGTACTCGAAAACTTCTTGGATATGCGAAATGTGTAAAGAATACAAAAAGAACATACAAAAAAGAATACAAAAAGCCAGGTGCAAGGGCACAAATCAGCGACAACTAACTCCAAGGCAGCCGCGTCGGCCGACGGAACTCAGCATGCCTTTATCGGCCGCAGTGTCATCACAACGGCGCACTCGGGCCTGCTCACCCAGTAGTCGGTGAGTGGTACATGGCTCCCAGGAACCACATGCTGCCGCGGAGAAGCCAATAATTGTTATTCGCGATCAACTAAGCGGACAACCGACGCACAACCAACATGGGCGCAGGTATACACAAATTAACCGGCGAAATCCCCGGCGCCCTTCCAAAACGTTTCCAGCCACGTGCAGTAGAGGGCTACAGAGGAAAATGAAAAGCAAAGGCGGATTGTCAACCCCGAAGATAAACATGTCCTTTCTTCCCGGTGACGCGACTTAAATGTGTTCTTCGCAGATGGACGAGGCCGTGAACCAGCGTTCAACCATGCACCACGACACAGCAAACACAAAGGACCTCGCAGAAATCCATACATCACTTGGAGCTGGCAGGCCAGCAAGCGCTATGCCACTGCCACACAGGCAATGCATGAGTCACATATCGCACTAAATCGATGTTTGCAGAATGGGAGTCGTAACATGCTGCAACTTGCAATATGCCACTCTTTTTATGCACAGTGCTCAAAAATTGAAACCCTAATGATTTCGAAACAACTCCAATGAGCTTTTTCGTTTCCACGTTGGCCTGCACTTGTAACCGACGCCTAATGCAGGATCCGAATCGTACAGTTGGGGCTTTTCCATGCATAAAAACCAGCTTGAGAACGGTTGGACGTCGCACTACCATATAATTACGCGTATGAGGCGTTCGTTGCTGTTTGTGGCAATTTGCGTTTCAATTTTCCAGCGCTGTACATCTCTCCCCGTGTGGGGACAGCGATGCTTCGTGACAACGACAATACCTAATATTTGTTGTGCACTTGCGTTTCGGTCTGGTGCCAAGGGCGCTGACGAAAAAGGTAATTTGTTTTGATTCCGTACCGACGTGGAGCTACGAGACCAGCGGAATCAAGCGATTGCGTTGAGAGAGATTATCGGCTATCCTTATGACTGGAAATGCGTTCGCATGAGTGAAAAACGTTTGGTGCCGATGACATTTTATTCGCACAGACGTGCGCACAGTGAACGGAAACGTCGTGTCGTTGCAACGGGAGCGATCTATATAAGCCCAAAGCAGGCACCATTCCGAGGGGTTTGAAAGCCTGCCGGCTTACTTCTCTAAGCCGAAAGAACAACATCATACAGTGACACGGTATCGTCCATAGAAAAAATACAAATTAGCAGTTACCGTCTATAATAAGTGCTTTATGATGGTAACAAAAACAGACTCTTCCGCTCAAGGGGACGCGTAGGTAGCACCAGATCAGAATTTCTTATCCAAGGAGGTGTTAAACTGAATTTTTATCCCCACGCCTGAATTGCCAACTTAAGATAATAAGTTCCCTAAGGTTTATTTTTTTTTTGTAGCCGTCAGCTTTATTCCATTTACTACTACAATGTTCTTTATCCACCGTAGTGGCTCAGTGGTGACACCGTACTTCTGACAAGCAAAATGTAGCGAGTTCCGAAGCCCTCTGTCTGTCATATAGTTCCATTTTAGGACTTTATAAGCACCATCAGCGAACGAGTGTACGAAATTAATTTCCGTGCCACTCCGATTTGTGTAAAGGTATAGCTCAATGTTCGAGGTACTTGGCTTTCGCGTCTATGCGAGGTCGGTGACACGCTATTATAGACGGATAGTCAGAAGGAAGGACTTGCTGAACCGCTGCAGCGTGGCAAGGCTTACTGGGCCACTTTGTGCGAGCAATGCGACTTGGCGGGCCAGCTCCATAACCCAACGTTGTAGTGTATAATTTAGGTACAGACGCATTGAAGGCTAAATTATTTTGCCTAATGTTGCCATTGCATGTTCAGTCTGCAAACCTGTTGAAATAAATGCGGGAGAGGCGCCTTTCGTGGAGTTCAGAGTTCCTTTCCTGTATTCTGTACATGGGAAGATAATCTTGTTGTATGATCAATTCCCTTTTACGCTCGCCTCATCGTTTTCTTTTACCCTATTTGTTTCGCTATTTCACTTTATTTTGTGAACCTGATTTATCTTCTGTGTACATTCTGTGTTGCGTATTACTTTTTAAGTGCACCAGGACGAAGGCCCACTAGCTGTTCCTGGACACTAATAAACAATAATAAATCATTTCATAAATAAATTATAATATTAACAATCAATCAATCATTTTTACCGTGCCCAGGAACAACCGTGAAGTCAAAGTGCTGGCGCACGCATACATTAGAAAACAAAACAGCAGGGGAATATAAGTGAAATTAAACAATGATTGAAAAGAAGAATTGTGAGAAGCAGAGAATACCTACAACAAAGCGTAAAGTAAAAAAAAATAAAGAGGGGGAGAAGGGCAAGTCAAGAATATGTGAAGCTTTTTGACAACAACGTAAAGCTCGGAAAAGAACAATGTCAGCGAGTTATGAGAAATATCAAGATCACGAACGTAAGTGTTTAAAGACTGTATTTTGTGGATGGTTGAGCGTTGGTGATGACAAGCAGGAACATGAAAAGGTCTATGTTCTCTGGTGATCTTGCGCGCAATGCGAAACATGAGACAGCCGAGGATTTCGGGAAATGTGAGGTTACCGTGAAGGAGTTTGAAGGGAAACCGAAGCTCAGCGCGATTACGTCGGTAGCGAAGTAAGGGCAATGAAAAAAACACAACAGTGCTAAAACAAGGTCCAATGTCCAGGTTTGCAAGAGGGTGATTATATATGCTTAGAAGCTTTTTCTGGACCAGATCTATAATGTCACTATTGGATCTGCAAGAGTCATTCCAGACGACCGATGCATATTCGAGTTGACGACTGATGGTTGTGTACAATTTGCGAAACGGTGTAGGAGACTTGGACTCCCTCGATATATTTAGTCTGTCGACAGAGCCAAGAGAGCGAATACCCCGCATTGGAACGCGTTTAGTGTGAGCAGAAGAGTGTAAAGTTGCATCAAAAAGTACAACGAGATCATTGATCTCACAGGCCTTACTCAATGGTTCATTATCTGCAGAATAAGAAAAAGAAATGCTCGCTGTCTTGCGTGTGAAAGTCAAGACGTGGGTCTTAGCAGCATTCAAGGTGACGTCATTATCCTTGCACCATTTAGAAAAAGAAAACAGGTCAGGCTGCAGGGTGCGAAAACCTTCAACAGGATGAATTTCTCTAAAGACATTCATGACACCGGCATATAGGAGGAATGAAGAATTCCGAATAGCCTAAACAACATCGTTAATAAAAATTAAAGAAAAAGGAGTGTACTGATCCTTGAGGGACACCGCTAGTTGCCAGGTAAAAAGGAGACGTCTGGCCATTGACGTTAACATAACACGATATATGAAGACGATAACTGCACAAAAGATGTGCAATTCAGGAGTTAACACCAAAGCGCGTAAGCTTGAGCAGACGCAGTGAGTCGCTGAGTGCATCAAAAGCTTGCTGAAGTCACAATATATGGCGTCAACTTGCCCCCTTGTAAGTACGGGTGCCGAGATCTGTGCCATGAAACTTGCGAGATTTGTGTAGGGTCTCCGGTACCCGATCCACCTCCTATGTTTTCGCCCCCCCCCCCCCCTATCCGGCGCTGCCGAAGCCTACATACCCCCCCCCCCACACACACACACATAAAGTGTCATTTTCAGAATTCTGTTACACATATAATTTGAGGTCTCTTTTAAGTTGCCTTGGCCTGTGCACTTAAAATTTTATTGTGGCTAAAAGCTTGCTGCATCATTGTTTGTGCGGACGTGCACCTATTTTATTTCAAGCTTTCGCTTTCTTTCTGCAAATCCTAACAACAGGAGGACAAGCGCATTAGAAGCACCAATGGCGGCTACTTCATAAGTATTTTTTGACTTCAACGTCAATTTCCACTGTGAACACCATGCACAGAAACAATATATTGACACATATACGCACGACAAAATTTAATATATTTTTAAAGAGAAGGATGTAGCCAACTAACAATTATTCCTAATGGTATGGATAGCCTATGCCTAGAGAATCAATCTGTTGCCGTATGTTCCCCTCACTTCAAATTGCTTTGCGTGCTTTTAAATGCGAAGCATTTCTTGGCGAACATTTGCCACTTTGGCAGTATCTATCTATCTAGCAATACCAGGAATTAGGGATATTTCGTACAGTTTCCTTTTTTAGCCACCACGTGGCGTATCGACCTTAAAGAATTCGAAATTCCCGCTATGACGTATGCTATGACGCACAACTAAAGAAAGCGCAATAAAAAGAAACACACCCTGAAGCGGTGGCTTCCCCTCGGCGCTTGGAAACGAGCGCGCTTGTGTATCAGCGTTATCTCAAAGACAGCCGGCTACTTGCTCTACTGACAATGAATCGACGGTTTTGCTAGACACTTCGCCAGAAAGCTCGTCCGCATTCTGGAGAGATGTCTGATCGAGATAACGGCTCCCGCGAAGCTTCCGATGAATATATATTTTTTTCCTTGAGCAGACTTTTTATTTGTACACCACTGTGGCCACGGTCTTGCGTATACGTCAGGGTTCTGTTTCATGGGTTTCCTATAAAACTGGCGTGATCCATTGTTTAAGAGGAAGCTTTAGCTCGGGCCTATCTTCGATGCCGGATTATCAAATACATGTAAAATGCAGGAATGCTTTCATGAGAAAACCGCTGAACCGATTTGAATGAAATCTGTTGCATTTAAGAGGGAAAGTTAAATTGCGGAGACTGCAGCAAATAGAATTTTCGTTTAGATAGTGAAATGTTTTCAAAGAATTGCAGGATGTTCGTAAATTTCAAAAAAATAGAAGCATGCAGTTTACAAATCCGAAACTCAGCCATTAAAAACAAATATGGAATTTCTATAAACTGCACCCGTTGGAGCATCAAAAGCGAACAATTTTTTTGCTTTAACTTAAAACTTACGTGGATTTGTTATAATGTTTGGAAGGGTTTTGCAAATGCAACATTCACAACATAGTGGTATATTTCAGGATGATGTATGATATATGATTGCTATCCGCTTTCGATGTATTATTAGGTGCAGTTTACAGAATTCTGATATCATTTTTAGCTGCTGAGCTACATAGCTCTATACGCCAAGTTTTCTTTTTCGAAATTTGGCAATTCTTTAAAATTTGACGTAAGAAAGGTAGACCAGCCTATAATAAAATATCCCTTTCGGCAATCACTACACTTCAATTTATTTTTTCTAAATTCAACATAACTCATCAAATTTGGTGCATTGGTTGCTCTGAGAAACTATTTCCGATTTCCCATGTATTTCGATAGGAGCCCCCAAGCTCAATGTTCCCCCTAAGTTCGAGCTTGAATAATATACTTGTTGGCAAGATACGTTTGTAAACGTGTGATCGTGGCCTAATGAGCTAGAGCACTGGCGTACTGAGCTCAACGGCAGAGGATATGCTTGCAAAGCGTCTTGGGAAGGAATAGGAGAAAAGAAAGGGAGCAGGCTGGTATGTTATTCAGAAGCGTGTCTAGTTGGCTAAAAATTACTAAATGCGTTGGTCGTCATACCACCTTCCGTTCCATCAGCATAATTTCTATTTCATTCCGCTAGTATTGTGCTATTATTGTCAATCAATCGAGATTAGAACACCGGTGTCGTGGCATTGTTTTCCGTCGCAATTCTTTATCGCCGTCACTTCAGTATCCTCTCATCGTAGTCATGCCGTCGTCCTTATATGCCTTCGTCGTTCTATCGACATCATTCCTACCTCGTAATTCCATCGTCGTCACTGAATGCGCTGTCGGCCTGCGGTCCTTGTTCTACCATCGTGAGGTAACATTGGCGAGCGATGGTCATAACAAATCGGGTCAATCAGGGAGACAGTGTATGGCCGCATATAGCCGAATCACTTGAAAATGAGGAGAAACACTACGGATTCTAAACAAAGATGTCTTAGCTAACACGGTGTGTCGCTTCTTGTTCGCTAGATTGTGTAAATGCTAATCGCATTAACTTCGATAATCATCTTAACATGGGTTCTGCAGGAATTCTTTCGTCTTCGCGACACTAACGAACTCTTGTCCACATTGTTCCCAGCCTATTAACACCTCGAATTCCTAGAGGTGATCGTGCTCAGGCATGTGACGGACGACCCGAAGTTTGATGGAGGTAGCGGTATGATTTCGACAGCGGCGCCGCCTATCGACCAGGAGAAACACGTTTGGGTGGGTGGGAATAGCGTCGAAAGGCACACTTCATGAGTTGCTAGACATCACAGATTTGAATCAACCTGACAAAGAGTTAGAAATATATATGCATTGCAGTCGCGCTAAAGAAATTGAAAACTATTGGATTGAAAGCTATTGGATTGGTGCGAGACTCGCTGCAAAAACATTCATTAGACTGTCTCAGGTATCCGAGCTATCCTTAACGGGAATCAATGAGATGAGTTTCGATAGAGCTCGTTACATTTTTCAAGAGCGGAAGACGTGCCTAGAGGCAGAGTCGACTGCAATATTTTGTTGCTGCACAAAAATATCTAGATTTTCGGCATGATCATTTTAACGGAAAAACAAAAATTAAATAAGTTTTCAAGAAGTACTTAGAGTACATTGATAAAATTGTAGCAAACAAATTCTGAAAAGTTAATTTGCAACTTTTTTGTGTCCTAAGGCACAGGGCAACTTACTACTGGTTTCCATTAAAATTCTTCGTTATATCTTCAAGCGAGTTGAATATTCTGCCGTAGGTTAATTCATATTAGCCCAACTAATTAAACTGAGACTTTCAAGTGTATATTGTTCTTGAACAAATGCTTTAAGACTACGCGGATGCTGCAAAATTTCTCAACATTGGGGAGGGGAATATGAAAAACAAAATAGAAATGCAAAGCACTTTATTGCCTCGTAAATTTTTATTTTGAATGCTATTTCCACTCGTTAAGTGGCGCGACCCTCGTGTTCGCAGCCTTGTATATGTTTTTGTAGCACTAGGTGCGTTGTCTGCGAATTTACGTGAATAAGCAAGCAGATCATACTTTAATCTGGCGGAGAAAAAAAAACAAGGAAAGCCTACGTTGTAGATGCACTGTACTGAAACACAATTAGACAGAGTCTAAATTTGCATATATTTCTAAACAAGGGTGCCTAAATTGTCGATTGAAAAATTGACATCATTATAATGAAACCGAATAAAGCAATAAAGATGGCATGTTCCGCGTGAAAATATGATGAGCGTTAGCCTTGTGGGTCAACAATTTCTGTTTAATGAAAAAAAAAAGCTTCTATTGGCCGTGTATTATCGTATTTCTGAAAACCAGTAACCAGCGTATCTAAATTTACATTCGCGCCAAAATTAGTGGCTCGAGTTCTATCACTGTAGGTACATCCGAATGACTATATGAGATTAAAAAGTGAGATTAAATGGCGGGCGGCGGCGTGTATGGTAGTGTTCACCTATGCCTTCGCTATAGTATGTTGCCGCACACTTTAAAGCACGAGCATGGTGATCAACCGATGTGCTTTTTTACAACTTCATCCCTAAATGTAAGCCGGGGTTCTCCCACTCCCGGTGGTTGTTGCCAGCCTGATCCCTCCCTATTTTCCTAACTGTCCATTGCATGGTTTGTTTTCATACCAAATATTCACATAATAATCTGTGGGTGTTCGGCTAGTAATGAAATGTTTATTTCTCTCACAGTTAAATTATCAAGTAACCATAAAGAAGGGATGCAGGGCAAAAACTTGCTATGATGCAGCTTGAAGACCGCCCGGCGGCCGTTGATCACATGACAGTATCTTCACAATAATCGAGAACGCGAGCTAGCTTCGTAAAGGAAAAAGGGCTAATGGGTGGAACATAACCGGGCCGGCCAAAGAATGGTACTTTCGGGCTCGGGCCAGGCCCGGACCTGAAAAACCTTCAGATAGTCTGATCAGCAGATTCCCATACTGTCACGTAGTAGTGACGCTGAAGTAAACAGTCGTAAAACTGTGTATAACGAAACTGATTCTTTATTGAGTGAACATGTGCCCACAAAAGCAAGCTACACTCAAAGCACAACGAAAGCGGTGAACACAGTTTGTGATCGTCGAAATCTGATCAGCGGCGAAACGCGTCGGCTTTTATACATGAGTCATGGAATGCCCCCGAATGACCCCTGGGTCGCTATTTTGTAGCGATGCCTTTAAAGTAATAATGACTTTTCGCGCTTATCGCGCTTTGTCAGTGGTCAGAGCGACGGTCCGCTCGCGTTATCAACGTTGATATCGTGAGCGGACCGTCGCTCTGACCACTGACAAAGCGCGATAAGCGCGAAAAGGCATTATGACATTAAAGGCATCGCTACAAAATACCGGCCCTGGTACCCGCATCTCTTCCAGAAAAATCTAGATAATTCGCGTCTCTCATACAATCAGATTACATGAGCGTCGGTGGCGAAAGACGACGGATAGAAGCATCGATAACGTTCGAGAAACTTCCCATACATGCAGGCGCTTCCTGTGCCGAGCGATAACGTTTAACATTTGTAGCCGGTGAAAAGCGGTCACCGGTGAAAGATAAACATATATACGTGTCAATACCCCCCCCCCTTAAAAAGCATCGTCCCGATGATACAAACAAGAAAGCGAAAACAAAACCACGCGTACAGAGAGAGAAAAAAAAAGTCTCAGTTTCGCCCGAAAGGCGAAGCATCAATTGCGATAGCAAATTAGTAGAGAGCTATTCGGAGTAGGGATAGTAGTTTTATCGGCTGCATAAACTTGGACACATCCGCTTACTAACTGAATCAACAAGCGTGGTGTCAGCGCGCACAAGCAAACATGAATAGATCACACTGAATGACCGCATACAACGACTGTCAAAACGTTGGCAGCAATCGCAGCCGCCGCAGCGGGCAAGGTTCGTGGGGTCTATCGCTTCAAAGGAAACTGAGCGGCGGATGCACGGCGCATACAAAGGTCAGAGCCGTGTGGAGATAGGAGACCGTGCGGGCGACGGCCACAGCCGGGCAAAGTACGAACGGAGTTGTTGGCAGAGTAGAAGCTGCGCCCCCCCCCCCGTCCCTCCCCGCGCTGCCTTACCGCTTTGTTGCTTTCGCGTGGGAGATAGAAGTGGCAAGTTCCCCTTACGCCCGATTGCAAGATACGCCTTTGGTGCCGGAGCACAGCGTCGCCCCGCCTCCCTCCCTCCCATACCCCCACGGCCTTTCGCGCGACGGTCGCGTTTGCTTTCGGCCGTGCGTTCGCTCTCCGTGATAGCGCGCGCGGCCCCCCCCCCCTCGCGCTTTCGTTCGCGCATACGGCGCGCGGCGACGATTTTATCGCCCTTGGAATATATACGGAACCTCACGGCGACGGCGACGCCGACGGCGGAAATCCGGTTTAAGTGTCCGTATAATTGCTATCGCAATAAAAACAACAACAAACAATAACAAAGTAACAAAGTACCGAAGTTCGTCAGCGGGCGTAGAAAGGGCTAAGACGCACCACGTGGATGACTTCACGCGTAGAGTTTCTCACTATATTACCTAGAGGGAAAACTGGCGCTGCTGCGCTGTGGTATCCATGGGAATGCCGGTATATTGTGACTTCGGATTGGCATCGTTCTTGGAGAGCCAGAACGCCTTGAAGACGCGCCTGGCTAGCACCGTTCCGTCTGTCACAATGATTCATTTCCTGCTAAAACAGCACGTAAAAAACTGCTTTAGCTTTATTATTACACAAAAACATGTTTTGTTTAACTTTGAGGACATACTATTCAATGCAGAATTCTATGGAACGTAATAAGTATCAGCTGGCCGCTAAAGTTGGAGGGCAGACGATAAGATTCTCGCTCGCTTTGGAACAACTTGTCGTCTGTTCTTGCTTTTCTTCGCTTGATGCTGCATTGCAGGTGAGTAAACTTTATTCGGAGATGTAATAAGGGTGAATGAAAGCCTTTTATGTAGATTTTATTTTACGAATGCGTTATTTGTGTAGCCTTATAGACACGTTTTAGACGGAGCCTCGTACAACACCAGCCAACACAAGCCTCGCAGACACATATCCCGTCATTCCCATGAGGCACGGCGACCTTTAAGAAAACCGCATAGACGGTGGCGCCAGTTTACCCTCTAGGTGTTATAGTGAGAAACTCTATGACTTCACGTCGTGCCCGGTGCCACTGTGATTACGAAATGCCGTCTGGCACGACGTCATAGTCCAGTTTGCCAATACGTCGGATGATCTTATATGGTCCGAAATAGCGACGTAACAGTTTCTCGCTAAGTCCTCGTCGGCGTATCGGAGTCCAGACCTAAACACGGTCGCCGGGCTGGTACTCGACGTAGCGTCGTCGAAGATTGTAGTGTCAGCTGTCGGTCCTCTGCTGGTTCTTATGCGCAGGCGGGCGAGCTGTCGGCCTTCTTCGGCACGCTGCAAATAGCTGGCAACGTCGAGATTTTCTTCGTCGGTGACGTCCGGTAGCATGGCATCAAGCGTCGTTGCCGGGTTCCTTCCGTAGACCAGGTTGAACGGCGCCACGTGCGTCGTTTCTTGCACGGCCGTGTTGTATGCGAAGGTCACGTGCGGAAGGATGGCATCCCACGTCTTGTGTTCGACGTCGACGTACATTGCCAGCATGTCGGCGATGGTCTTATTTAGGTGCTCGGTGAGGCTATTCGTCTGCGGGTGGTAGGCGGTGGTTCGGCGATGGCTTGTGTGGCTGTATCGCAAGATGGCTTGAGTTAGTTCTGCCGTAAAGGCTGTACCTCTGTCGTTGACGAGGACTTCTGCGGCGCCGTGACGCAGGAGGGTGTTCTCAACGAAAAATCGGGCTACCTCGGCGGCACTGCCTTTGGGCAAGGCTTTTGTTTCGGCGTAGCGCGTGAGGTAGTCCGTAGCTACGACGATCCATTTATTCCCGGACGTCGACGTCGGGAAAGGCCCCAGTATGACCATCCCGATCATCTGGAACAGTCGGCGAGGTGGCTCGATCGGCTGTAGAAGTCCGGCTGGCCTTGTCGGCGGTGTTTTGCGTCGCTGAGAGTCTCGGCATGTCCTTACGTAATGGGCGACGTCGGCAGAGAGGCGAGGCCAGTAGTATTTTTCTTAGATCCTCGCGAGCGTGCGGGAAAAACTGAGGTGTCCACCGTTGGGTCGCTATGGAGAGCTCGCAGAACCTCTGGACGCAATGCTGAGGGTACCACGAGGAGGTAGTTGGCTCGAACAGTCGAGAAGTTCGTCTTTAAGATAATGTCGTTTTGCAAGAAAAACGACGCCAATCCTCGCCTGAACACCTTGGGCACAATGACGGTCTTGCCTTCCAGGCAGTCTACAAGGCTCATTACTTCCGGGTCAGCTCGCTGTTGTTGGGTCCCAAGAAAGTGTCGTCATCCTGGTCGTCCTGTGGCGGCGGTTCGACGGAGGCGCCAGACAAGCAGACAAGGACTGATGGGTCCCGACAAAGTGTCGTCATCCTGGTCGTCCTGTGGCGGTGGTTCAACGGGGGCGCGAGACAAGCAGTCGGCGTCAGAGTGCTTTCGCCCGGATTTGTAAACGACGGTAATGTCGAACGCTTGAAGTGTCAGACTCCATTGTGCGAGGCGACCTGAAGGATCCTTCCAGTTAGCTAGCCAACACAAGGCGCTGGTGGTCGCTGACAACTTTGAAGGGCCTGCCATAGAGGTAGGGACGAAACTTTGATGTAGCCCAGATGATGGCGAGGCATTCCTTTTCGGTTGTGGAATAATTTGTTTCCGCCTTCGACAGCGACCGGCTAGCGTAACTTACAACCCTTTCTAGTCCGTCAGTCCTCTGCACAAGCACAGCGCTGAGTCCTACACTGATTGCGTCGGTGTGCACTTCGGTATCAGCTTTTTCGTCGAAATGTGCAAGTATTGGCGGCGATTGCAGGCGTCGCTTCAGTTCTTCAAATGCTTCGACTTGCGGCGTCTCCCACTTGAACTCGACGTCGGCCTTCGTGAGGTACGTCAGTGGCTCAGCGATCCGTGAAAAGTCCTTCACGAAGTGCCTGTAATAGGTGCGCAGTCCAAGAAATCTACGGACTGCCTTCTTGTCGGCGAGCGGAGGAAAGCCAGCGATGGCCGCAGTTTTCTGTGGGTAAGGGCAAACTCCAGACTTGTTGATGACGTGGCCCAAAAACAAGAGCTCCTCGTATGCGAAGCGGCACTTTTCTGGCTTTAACGTTAGTCCGGAGGTCTTGATAACTTGAAGAACTTTTGAAGGCGCCGGAGGTGTTCCTCGAAGCTTGAGGCAAACGACGTCGTCCAAATAGACTGAGGCAAGTCTGCCACTTCAAGCCTGCCAGTACATTATCCATGACGCGTTGGAAAGTCGCAGGTGCCCAGCAAAGACCAAACGACATGACCTTGAACTCGAACAGTCCGTCTGGTGTTATAAAGGCAGTCTTCTCCCGGTCTCGTCGACTTCGACTTGCCAGTAGCCGGTGTTGAGGTCCATTGACAAAAAGTACTTTGCGTTGTAGAGTCGATCCAAGGCGTCGTCAATACGTGGGAGAGGGTATACGTCCTTCTTCGTGATTTTATTGAGGCGACGATAATCGACGCAGAAACGTAGCGTTCCATCCTTCTTCTTTACTAACACCACGGGGGACGCCCACGGACTCTTGGATGGCTGGATGATGTCGTCGCGTAGCATTTCGTCGACTTGTTGCCTTATGGCCTCGCCTTCGCGCGCCGGAACTCGGTAGGGGCTCTGACCGAGTGGGCGGACATATTCGTCGGTTATGATGCGGTGCTTGGCGACAGAGGTTTGTCGAACTTTTGACGACGACGAGAAGCAGTCCTTGTATTCCAGGAGCAGAGCTTTTAGCTATTCTTTCTTATGATTGGGAAGGTTCTGATTGACGTCGAAAGTTGGTTCAGGTACTACAGTCATCGTTGCAGGTGCACTAGAATCCGTGAAGGCGAAAGCACCGCTGGATTGTACTATTTCGTCGATGTAGGCGACCGTGGTGCCTTTGTTAATGTGCTTGTATTCGTGGCTGAAGCTCGTAAGCATCACTCTTGCTTTGCCTTCATGTAGCTCACCTATGCCTCTAGCGACGCAAATTTCACGGTCGTGCAGTAAGTGATGATCGCCCTCGATGACACCCTCCATGTCTGTAGGCACTTCGGTACCGACGGAAATCATTAGGCTGGAGCGAGGCGGAATGGTGACTTGTGACATTCACATTCAAGGCATGGTAACTGGTGTTTGTATCCGGTGGTGTCGCGTTGTGCGTTGAAAGCGTTATCGACTTGGACCTTAAGTCGATGACTGCACCGTGTTGGTTTAGAAAGTCCATGCCTAGGATAACATCCCTGGAGCTGTGCTGCAGGATTACGAAGCTTGCCGGGTAAGTGCGGTTGTTTACCGTGACTCGCGCTGTGCAGATTCCAGCCGGCGTTATTAGGTGGCCTCCCGCTGTGCGGATATCGGGTCCTTGCCAGGCCGTTTTCACCTTCTTCAACTTGGCGGCGAACTCGCCACTGCAGACGGAATAGTCGGCTTCAGTGTCGACGAGAGCGGTGACGTTATGACCATCGAATAGCACGTCTAGATCGGTAGACCATCGTCTGGCGTTACGGTTAAGTCGTGGCGTCGGATCACGGCTGCGTCGGCTTGCTGCGCTGCTGCTACGTCGCATTGGTAGGTCTACTTTCGGCGGCGAAGTGTTGTCGTCAAGGCTCTTGCCAGGCGCTATGCTGATACCTCGTCATGATGATTCGCGAATTTAGTTCGTCGGCGGCGGAGTATCTTCAGCAGTGCGTCGTACAGCAACCGCACCTCCATCAGTTGCTGGCTTTAGTTTCCCGGGTAAGGGCTAGGAGATCAGCTCCGGGATGGGCCGGCATACAGCCGGCGATGCGGCGAGATGTAGCGGCCTGGTGACGGCGAGCGTGAGGGTCGTCGTGATTGCCACTGGGCTCTGGCGAGGTAGTCGGCGATGTCGCGTGACCGCTCGCCAAGCTGGGGACGTGGCGCGCTGACGGCGAACCCTTGCAGGCCCACACAATCAAGCTACACTCGAAGCACAACGAAAGCGGCGAACACAGACGGCGATCGTCGAAATCTGATCAGCGGCGAAACGCGTCGGCTTTTATACTTGAGTCATCGAAGGTCCCAGAATAATCCGTGGTACCCGCGTGTCTTCCAGAAATTTCTAGATAATTCGCGTTGCTCATACAATCAGATGACATGAGCGTCGGTGACAAGAGACAACGGATAGAAGCAATGATAACGTTCCAGAAACTTCCGATACCTGCAGGTGCGTCCTGTGCCTAGCGATTACGTTTAACATTTGTTAGCCGGTGAAAAGTGGTCACCCGTGAAAGATAAACATGTATACGTGTCAATATGATTATGAAAGATTGAGTAAAACAATATAAGACGTAACCTGCTTCCCTGTTCAAGAACAAGGATCCAGTCAAGTTATTTTTTCCTCTTATACTTAGAAAGTGGTACGTTGTATATCCCCAGGTCGAATAGTGTCGCGTCGAATTGGTAGACTTTTTCTAGAGCATTAATATGCAAAAAATTTATTGTTGGGCTTTACGTGCCAAAACCACAATCACGCCGTGGTGGGGGACTCCAGATTACTTTAGTCCGCCTGGGGTTCTTTAACGTTCACCCAATGCTGCATTGATATGCACATCAGAAACCGCATTCAACACAGGGCATGCCTACACCAACATTGGTAAAATTTGTTTTTTACTCTGCTCTTTTACGTTAACACTTATGTGTTTTAAGCTTTGTTGCAAGTGAAGGGCATGCCCGGCATTTCTAACTACGGTATTGAGATGTTATGACCAAGAGCCATCCTCTAACAGCATAATACCTAAATATTTCACAGGTGAATTATTTTTTTATTTCAACTGGCCACTTAACAAATACTTATATCTGATTTTGTTACATTCTTGTAGTGACGCTAACGTCTACATAATTATTTATGTTTAGGGCCATGCTATTAGTGGCACACCATTTTTATACGCGCTTCAAGTCGGCCGCCAATAAAAACAATGACTCATTAGATGCCCTTGCACACAGTACACAATCATCCACAAAAATTGTATCCCGGTTCAATAATATCACACATATTGTTAATAAAAAACCTTGCACTCGGCCGCGCAACTCTTCAAACATCGAAGCTGTGTGATCGTAGTCCAGCATTTTCCGGAAGTGCGCGCGAACTTTTCATCTGATTACTCATGTAGACGATAATTTCTTTTCGCGCGTCTCGGACTTAAGGCCGACACTGCGCGTTGCACAGCGCAGGGCCGGTATTTTGTAGCGATGCCTTAAATGTCATAATGCCTTTTCGCGCTTTGTCAGTGGTCAGAGCGACGGTCCGCTCGCGTTATCAACGTTGATATCGTGAGCGGACCGTCGCTCTGACCACTGACAAAGCGCGATAAGCGCGAAAAGGCATTATTACTTTAAAGGCACAGCTACAAAAAAAATATTGCCGCGTATCTGCGTGCTTCGCTGCAAATGTCGAAAGACGACAGTCTTCTGCCGGCCGTACTACATGAGTGCTGGTCTGATCCGCGGCCACCCGTGATGCTGTTCTCGTACCATTTCCGTCCTGGCATGATAAATGCAATGGAGGTTTGTTTGAACAGATTTCATTTTACCGCATTATTTCATCAAGCGGTCATTTATGTTTTGCCCTGCCTCAGACAGCGCTTCCTTTATGTTGAATCGGCCGCATCTGACTGGCATTGATAAAATTGAGGAGGCGCTGCGTTAGACATGGACGCCATCTGGCAATACATCGGGAAACATGAGCTTGTGCAGAGGGTTTCCTTCCTCCATGGCAAAGGGCGCTCGTCGGCGCGCAGTCGGGGAACGTCGTTCGTCGGAGCGCATAGCATGGCATTTTCAGCGCAGCTTAAGAAACTAGGGTCTTTAGAGTTACGTATCTATGTATTTTCTATTAAAGGAACACACCTCCTAATACTTACCTAGTGATGTTGCGCCTCAGGTATGCGTAATATTTACTTTGTGATCGATAACGTTCATAAGTATGAACAGCCGTACCAGTTTAAGTAGTGTGGGCGGTAAGCAAGTGGTCCAACTTTGGCCGGGTGGCTGAATCGGGTGACAGACAGACAAACAGACAGACAGACAGACCAAAATTTCAGCGTTTAAGTTCCCCAAGAAAGACTATCGTCTTTAATAGCGACCCAGCTTGCAACACCGACACCGCGTTCCATTAGACCCGCTCCGTGAATGCGTCGCTCTCTCTCTCTCTCTCTCTCGCTCTCATAGCACGCAAAACCTCTTCACCTCGCAGAGCACGAGCGTACAAACGCGCCAGCTGTGGAGGAATACGACGACACTCGAACGCAATCATATGGTTAGCATAAATGCATGTTCTGGCAGCGTGGCTGTATATCCTACTGGTTCCGACGCTCGCTTTGGGACCGGAGGTACGCGGCCTCGAAACCCACCTCTGCAAGAAAGTTTATTAATTTCTTTTTTTTTGGTAGTTTCTCGATACGCACCACAAATTACGGCTGGCTTAAACAGTTTCGCTGTTAAAAAAAGAAATTCGGCAGAGACATTTCAAACTGCTTACGTGTGGCTATGCGAAAGCGATATATTCCCTTTGGTGCAGTTTTGTACGGAACGGCGTTCCAGGAACAAGTTCCTTTTGGGAGAAACGGAGGAATGCCACCATTCCTTTAAGGCTCGGTGGAACTGTAACGGTAACTCGTTATTTTTACAAAGGAACGGCAGAGGGAACGGCGTTCCTTCTGTAAACGTTCCACGGCACTAAACAGGCGCACCGACGCACGCACGTATGCAGCACATTATGCAGGGCGCAAATAACTACCGCTTGTCTGTCACGTGACTATAGTGCATTTTTTTCGCGAGTTCTGCATTGTATTTTTTAATGACTAGGCTTCAAGATTGCCAAGTGACGCTCCCTTCTGTAGTTTCTTTCCGCCATGGCGGCCTGTCGGACATTAACATCGAGATGTAACTCATGCCGAGTTCAAACAAGGGTCTTTACTAAATTAAGAGCATCTATTCTGGACATTTCTTTTTCCGCGCATACTGCAATATTGGATCAGCATTAATTAAACGCCTAAGTATTGTTCCTTTCGATGCGGTTTCTTGTGCAGACATTCAATTATATCCTCCTGAGACCCCTTGTACAATACATTGCACATTTCCTTCCACTTTTTTTTCGAAATTCACTCGGAAGTGATTACGCAAAGTATTCACTCTGGGTGTGAAGAACGGTGCATGTGTAACTACTGTAAAGAAATGGTTTACTCATATTCTTGTCATCCGCTTTCGAGAAATTTACAATAAATTGGTCTAGACTTCTGTGTCGTCCCACACGGCCGAAAGACTTCGAGGCGTATGTCGAAGTCACCGAGTATTCGTGAAAATACCGGACGCGGCAGCAATATGGCAATGTACTACACGTAGTTCCATCTTCATCTCAGCGTTCAAACAATGAAATGCAGTTTTTACCACAGCTTACATGAGGAGATGATGGAGATAGTCATTTTTTTCACGTACATGGAGGCGGAGCTTTTGCCATCTTTCCGTGGTATTATAGCGCCCACCGACGCCGCAACGCGGGGCCCTTTCGTCGGCGCTCTCAGCCGGTGCCTTGGCGCCGGCTGTCAAAGAAGTGAAAAAAGTTGCAGTGGCTTAGCTCGGCTATGCCAGGATATACGTAGCGTTAGCAAAGGTTCAGCTGATTATTCTTAGCTTTCCTGGTTGTCTCCTACGCTCAACCGCTAATTGCTAGGCAACTACTTCGGGATCCGATGAGTCAAGCTTCTCCGTTCTTCTGCGCTGTTGAGCAGCATTTGCGCTCTCCTTCTCCATGGCTATACCACACTGGCAAACGCCAGTCAGAAGCGCAGCGGCTCCAGCGCAGTGTCAGACGGCGACTGCACAGCGAGCGCGCGCCGGCGCCAGTGCGTCTACCACGGCTACGACGTCACTCCTCTGGAATGCGCAGACCAGCGGCGGTGAGTCGCGCGCGGCGGCGGCGGAGTGCGCGAGAGGTGCCGGCTCCGGTGGCTCCGGTGCGCAAGCCGTGTGACATCACTGATCCTTGCGCATGCGCAGCACGGCTCTTGATGAGCCGTGCGAAACGGGCTTGGCTATATAGGCCAGTGTAGCTAACGCTACAAAAATGAAGAAGCATAGCGCGTGCTCGAGGCGCAAGCTCGGCACGCCCAGTGTCGTTCCAGAAGCTAGCCACGCTGGTCGTCGCAGCCGCCGCTCGGCTCACCACCTTCGCCATTTTGAGTAGGGACGACGGCACGGCTCGTACGGCCGCTGTCACGTCATCCTACAGTGGTGCTACACTATTGAAATTTTAAAAATTGCTTTTTCAAGTTCATGACATAACAGTAGGCAACAAAAACTACCGTGAAGAGTGATTATGTCCCGTTGTTGTGTCCGGGTCTCAGGAGGCTATGGTGCATGCGAGTAACTTTCTATTGCAGATCTGAAGCGCAGTATCCTGACTGCGCATTTGAAGACCGAAGTGGAAAGCGCCGTATGTGTTGCACTTGTAATAGACGAGCACCAAAGTGGCCGTTAAACATGTCTGGAGTATGTCCGGTGCTGCTTGAAAAAAAAAATTCTCCAGGAGCGTTGCTTTGGATTCTTTTTATCTCGAGATAATGTGCCGCCGGCAATGTTCAAATTCTTATAATATACTTAGTTTGATGTGAGATTTAAATTGCACACTTTATTACGTCGCAAGATTCTCCGACACCACATTTTAATTGCAAAAAATCAAAGGTAACGTTAATGTACCGACACGTTCCAACGTTAGAAATGTAACTGGAACGCGTTCCATTCGCCTTAAAGTATCTTGTAACGGGAACTCGTTCCAAGATTGGGAAGGAACGAGGAACGAGCTTTCGTTCCTGTTTTAGAGGAACGTGTACAACGCTGCTTTGGTGAAATGTTTTTTCCGCACGTTCGGCCTCCGTGCAAGTTCACCCCTGCGTTCTAACGGCGCTTCGGCGAGGCCAAATGAAAACTCGCTAAACGTCTGAACGCACTCACTTGCCCACGAGTTCGTAACTCGAAGGAGCGCTCCGCGGCGTTCAATTGGACATAAATACAAGGGGTAAGGCAAGGAGACACCCGAAAGGCGAAGCACCAATGGCGATAGCAACTTAGTAGAGAGCTATACGGAGTAAGGAGAGTAGTTTTACAGCTGTATAAACTTGGAGATGCAGCAGCACCCGCAACGCGCAACACTGTTGTCAACGCCGTCGCCGTTTTGCCCGCGTTCGCACCGAACGCGCGCGGCGTTGGTGGACTGTTGCCAGGGTCTCTGGGGGCGGCTCGGAGGTTTTTCGACGAGATCAGAACGGGAAACTCGTCGAGCAGCGTCGGAAGGTCTTTACCACCTTCTCGCCTCGCAACGTTTTTATATAGACATTTGGTGCCACAGCTAAAGGGTCTAGTTTGCAGTGGAGAAGTGGAGAGGGTGTGGAGCTTGGCCTTCTTTTTAGGCCGCGCGGCAGCAAAGGCTGTCGCGTGGAGGGCATCTTGCTCCTTAAATCGCTCGTCAATTTGGCGAGAAAATTCATCTAGACGGATAGTGAGGTTGGAGAATTGTTGGGTGAAGGCTTGGATGGTCGTCTGCACCACGGCCTGAATTTTGGCCTCCACGAGTTGTTCGAATTGTGGGGATAGGGCCGGGGTTGCCGCGGCCGATTGTTGGTGTGGCCGAGGAGGTAGTGGGAGTTGCAGCCCTCTTCTTGGCCGGTGTTCGCGAGTAGGAGGAGAAGGTAGTAGGGGAGGGAGGTTTATGAGCGGCCGAGATCATTGTCGCCGGGGTAGGGGTGAGGACCTGCAGGAAGGCATGCAGCTGCGACTGAAGGCGTTGGTTGGTGTTGTGGAGGGAGGCGAGCTGTGCGCGGACATGCAACCTTTTTCTAGAGGGGGTTGGCGGAGTCCTGGCAGACTACGCTGCCCCAGCTCACCTCACTGGTGTGGCGGCCGGGTTCCTGTGCAGGTGGTTTTTGGGGAACTGGAACTTGGGTGCCTGAGTCCGTCCAGGAGTGGGATCAGGCCATAGGCTTGTTACGGTTGGAGGGCTGCTTCAGGAGATGGCTACGGTTCAGGCTGTTTCAGATGTAGCACCTATATACTACAGAGGAGTAGTAGATGTGCTTGGGCACCCAGTCTTGTTCGAAAAGTCTTGTCGAGGTAGTGGTGTCGGGCGTTGTGGGCTCGGGAGTCGTTGATGAGGACGACGTGTTGGGGGTGTTGATGATTACGGTGTCTGGCTTGGCCTCTTGGTGTACGAGGCGGGCTGCTTGCGAATCCCATCGCGAAGCGCAACGCCGTTCACGGTCCGAAGGTTGAGGCCGCCATGGGGACGGAGGATGATTTTATGATCGTTGATGGGTAGCTTGGGGTGGCGTAGGGCAGAGTTGGGGCGGCCGGGGCCGGCTCCTCGCCAGAGCTTGAGGCGTAGATGGCTGCTACTTCTCGGCAGCGACGGAATTCGGAGTAGCGGTGGAGCGGAGTTGCGAGTCGAGCTAGAATAGTTGGCTAGGATGAGTTTATCCGGTCGTCGGACAAAGTCGGTCTCCTCCGCGCCCCGCAGGCCCGGTTTCGATTCCCGGCCAGATCAAAATTTATCTATTTTTCTTTTCAAAGGATTAGTTACTTTGTGTACATGAACCTGCCTGCTAAATTTGTCATCAATTCGAGCATTTTTTACGCGTTTTTACTCTTTGCCGTCGGCCATTTTTGGTAGCGTCATTCGGTCACGCCGCCGACTACAACTACGGGTTTTCGCGTGAAGGGGCATATAATGCTTTTGCATTTAAAAAAGTGGAAAGGAATCGGCCCCAACACGGAGCTTGCGGCACACCAGACGTAGCAGCAACGTCATATGAGCAACTCCCATTCAAAACACTCTTCGACTTCTTACAACACGGAGTTACAGCCTGTATATTCATAAAAGTATTCACGTGTTAATAGTACCGCTAATCTTACCTGTCAACCTATTACCGCTAATTACCTGGCATATCGAATTAGTAA